>NW_017805453.1:906073-940602 GCF_001891065.2 Hippocampus comes
TTTTTTTTGTTTTGTTTTTTGTTTTTTACCCACAGGTACAGATGACGACTGACAGAACCCTTTCTACGATAATGTATGAGCTCTAATAAATGAATAATTTAGAGGCTGGCAAACATCATATTCCCAAATGTGTCTTATGTGTGTCTTGGTGAAGAATTATGTCTGACGTAACACCAAGATTGACGTGTGAGTGGCAGCAAGGTTCCTCAGGTCATCCAGATTGATGGACAACACTCAAACAACAGTATTAGTAGTAGAAGAAGAAATTGAACAGCTAAATGTTTGCTTATCTGCTAACTATATTGCAGTACAAACTCTTTTTTTTTCCATTTTTGCGGGGATGTGAGGGTGGTGAATGACTTGCAGGAGATGTTTGTTACACTCAACGCAAACAGTGGCATCACTTTCGTTAGTGTCCGGCAACAACTTCAGGTTACTTCCTAGTTGGCACTTGTTCCATGTCACATCACAATAATGGAATCTGTGATTTGCCATCAAAAATATTGAACAAATATTTAACATTTGAAAATGTCGGTTAGACCAGGTATTAAAAAAAAAAACTCAGCTTGATTATTGTTTTGTTTTTTTTTTTATTCATACAGAGGCCTCTATTAGTCTAAGTGTAGTGTAGTCTGTCATTCAAATGTCTTTAAAAAATGGCACAAAATGCTATATTTTTTATTTCACAAATGTATAGTAACAACTCTAAGAGAAAATGGATGGATGCTTTGGGATTTTAGCCTGACAAACATTTATGGTCTTCAGAAGGCCCCAAACGTTTCTTCTGTATAAATAAACAGCGCAACAATTGTACAAATATACAGTACAATAAAAAGGGAGTATCGATGGGCGTTTATTACTGTGTTTTATATGCATAGGCATGACAAACACTGTATTCTTGACAGTATCGTACTTTGAACATTTGTTTTCTTGTAATATAAACTAAAAGTTTATTTCCACCATTTTACCAAAGAAAGGTAGGAATGAGTATCCAGTAAAATGAGGTGCACACTCTTTAGAAACAGGGTTGCATTTAGTTGTATGACAAAATAAAAGCCACATTAGATTGCAGACAAAATTGGGGTAAATATCACTATAAATAAAATTGCATTTATCTACCAAAAAAAGAATATCAAACTTTGTGCTACAGTGAACTACTGTATATATTTCATCATAACCATACAAATCAGTAAGAATGAATCACATATTTCATACATAGTTCATTCAAATAATCGATAACCTGGCTGTAATATGCTACCTGGCCATCAAGTGTTTCTTGGTGTTTCTCTCCGGCCTCACGAGAATGATAAAACACTTGGGAGCAAAAATACAAACGAGCAAGCCATAGCTGGAAGCCAGGATAGCAAAGATCTCCACAGCGACAGTGTACTTCCCAGGCGAGCTGACGTAGGCGGGCACGAAGGCCACCCACACGGCGCAGAAGATGAGCATGCTGAAAGTGATCAGCTTGGCCTCGTTGAAGTTGTCGGGCAGTTTCCTGGCGAGGAAGGCCAGCAGGAGGCAAGTGCAGGCCAGCAGGCCGATGTAGCCCAGAACCAGAGCGAAGCCCACTGCGGAGGTCATGTCGCACTTAAGAGTCACCTTTAACCCTGGAGTATCCAACTCCGGTTTAGGTTCAGGGGGGATGAGGGACAGCCAAATTATACAAATGATGATCTGATTGGAAAGAGAGAGCACAAATCTTCAGGTTAATACTGTACTCACAGACAGTTTTGAGAGGCTTTTGGGTGAAATGTCAGGATGAACCTAAAAAAACACTACAGTTTAATTTACCTGTCAAATATCTTTGAAAGTACTTGTCAAAAAAAAATTATATATATATATATATATATATATATATATATATATATATATATATATTTGCCAGTCTAAAATCTTCACTCCACATTGGCAGTTCCACACTTTCGTACATTGTAAAATTAAGCTAGTGTCATCTGAGTGTCTCCGCCCCTACACACCTGCCTCAGGTCTGCGGACCAGACATTTTTAGAGGTACCAAGAACTATGCGGAGGCTCAGAGGGATCGAGCCTTTTCCGTTGCTGGTCCCTCTCTTTGGAATCACCGCCCACTGAACATTCAGCAAGCCCCCTCGCTGCCCATCTTTAAAACTCGTCTCAAAACTCATTTGTATTCTTTGGCTTTTGATTCAGTATGACTCAGACTTGATTTTAGTTTGACTGTTTTGGTGCTTTCTACTGTCTTCGTTCATAATTTATTGTTTTATTGTTTATTGTTGTATACAGTATATGATACTTGCCCCATGTACAGCACTTTGTATCCAGCGGTGGTTGTTTTAAAGTGCTCTATAAATACAGTTGAGCTGAATCACTTTCTGTAGTTGTAAAAAGCAGGATTCAAGAGGAATGAGAATAATCTCTCCCTCATCTCTTCAGCATGAGCAAGGCTGACACTTCGTTTTCGCTTGTTCTTTGAAATTTACAGGCAAATTTAGACAATACTTTGCCGCTACCTAGTGTCTGAATGGAGAATAATGCATCAAAACGAACAAAATAGAGTTAGAGCTGGACAAAAAGTCTCCATTTGCAAACTGACCTGGATGCCGGTGAACACACAGACACTCCCTCTCTGTTGGACCGGACCAAACCATTTCATCAAAGCTTCACCGCCAGGCCGGGCAGAGCGGAAGGCCGCTAGGACCACAATGGTCTTTACTTGCAGGCAGGACACGGAGAGCACAAAACTTATGCCGAAGGCGGCCTGCTGGAAGCGACAAGACCACACGGTGGGGCGGCCAATGAACAGCAGAGAGCACAGGAAGCAGAATTTGAGAGACAAGAGGAGGAGGAAGCTCAGTTCGGAATTGTTGGCTCGGACCTGAAAGGGGAAGAGGGGATGCATCTCGTCATGGAGTCTCCATTGCTGCCGTTGTTACGTTCTGATAATTGCTACATTTTATTCACAAGTTATGGTCACATAAGTAATACAAAATAAAAATGATGGATACAACAACTTTGTAAGCTCATATGAACCAATAATCTAGTTAGCTCCAACTGTCTGCCGTCAAAGTGTCCTTGGGCAAGACACTGAACCCTAAATGGCTCCCAGGTCTTCACTGTAAATGAAAAACTGTTCTCGATTACCCTATGTGGTGAAATAAAAAATAACAATAATAAAAAACAAAATCAGATTAAAATCTTAGTCAATGCTATGATTTGTGTAAAATGCTATTAAAGCAATGCGAGAAACTTTGCTTCACCCCCTTCCTTGGATTCATGTAAACATTTTTTTTTCATTTTAGAAACCTACCCTTATGTTTTAATTTACTTTTACATCCTTTTAACGTTGTTTTAATGTGTTTAAATGTTGTCAATGCGCGTTCTTTTATTCATTTTTGTAAGTGACAATTTTTTTCTTTGCCTCTGAATGCCGTTAACTGTTGTGTTTGTAAAGGCTATTTAGGTGTTGTGTCTTTGCTTGTGTGAAGCACATTGAGTTGGCTTGTGTATGAAAGTTGCCTTGCCTTGCCTAAAAGGATGAAAAAGGAGCAGTTTGTGAAACATGAGCTCACAAGTCAATTGGAATGTCATTCAATGACGCCTTACCACAGGTGTGTGTCTGTAGTAGACAAAGACCACAAAAACGGCGAAGGTCACCATGGTGCCAGAGATGGCGACCGCAGTTAGGGTGATGCCTAAGGTCTCGTTGAAGGCCAGGAAGTCCAGCTGGCGGAGGATGCAGACCGTATGCTCCGTGTTGGACCAGAACTCAAGTGGACAGCGTTCACAATTGGGCGAATCTGAAATATTTCAACACAAGGGATCAGCAAATAAATTCAACATGTGAACGACATGTGGTCGCTCACCAGTCATGTTGCTTATCTCTCCTTCAGCACACGGGATGCAGTCAAAGCAACACACCGGTTCTCCTTTCCTGGTGGCCACCCTGGTTCCAGGAGGGCAACTCTCATTGCACACCGAAGCTGGCACCTATAAAGTCAAATGGTACTGTATGCTCATGTGTGCAACAAAATGTTATGAGATGAGCTTGTTTTTGGCACCTGACTAGATCCTGAGCGCCACTGCACAGCTGTGTCGTTCATGAAGATTTCGTTGCCGTCCACTCGGCCGATCAGAACAAGTTCCAGGGAGCCGTCGGGGCGCTTCTTCCAGTTGACCAGGTCATACTTGGCGGGGATGTCGGCCCCTTGAAAATAAAGTCTTTCCCCTTGTGGCGTGGTGAAGTTCACGTCATTTAAGTGCTGCAGCAGCTGAAAAGGAGACATGATCACATTTTGCTATATATTTAAAACATTTAACCAAGTGTATGTGCTGTGTGTATGCATGTTGTCTAAAAAAAATATGGAATACAGACTACAAACAACACTTATATTAATACTTATTTGCAACTAATTTATGTCCTGTGAGGTAAAGATAATTGATAATAGAATAAGTCCAGTAAATTACTGTATTGATTAGAGTAACAAAGAGGTAAAATCATTAATTTAGCCACCCAAGATGTTGAATCAGAACACTTCAATTGTTCCTCATCCATCCATCCATCCATTTTCTACCACTTATCCAGGGTTGGGTCGTGGGGGCAGCAGCTTTAACAGGGAAGCCCAGACTTCCCTCTCCCCAGCCACTTCTTCCAGCTGTTCCCAGGGAACCCCGAGGCGTTCCCAGGCCAGCTGGGAGTCTCTCCAACATGTCCTGGGTCGTCCCCGGGGCGCCCTGCCGGCCGGTGGGACATGCCCAGAACACCTCACCAGGAAGGGGTCCAGGAAGCATCCTAATCAGATGCCCGAGCCACCTCATCTGGCTCCTTTCAACGTAGAGGAGAAGCGGCTCGACTCTGATCCCCTCCCGGATGACCAAGCTTCTCACCTTATCTCTAAGGGAGAGCCGCTTGTATCCGGGATCTGGGTCTTTCGGTCACAACCCATAGCTCGTGACCATAGGTGAGGGTTGGAACGTAGATCGACAGGTAAATTGAGAGCTTCGCCTTTTGGCTCAGCTCCTTCTTCGCCACGACAGACAGATACAAGGTCAGCATCACAGCAGACGCTGCACCGATCCGCCTGGCGATCTCTTGCTCCCTCCTGCCCTCACTCGTGAACAAGACCCCAAGATATTTAAACTCCTCCACTTGGGGCGAGATCTCCTCCCCGACCCGGAGAAGGCACTCCACCCTTTTTCGACTGAGGACCATTGTTTCAGATGATTTAGATTTCCATTTCCCAATTTTTTTGTCTTATTTGTTTGTTACAGTTATTCATTTTTGTATTATTATTTTGTATTTTGTATTCACATTTCAATTTCAATCAAACACTGCAAATTAAAAAGAGAGATTGAAAGATGCAAAGTCATACTACTGATTATGTTTGGGATGCGGGGAATTGAGAAAACAATAAGAGTAAAGGATACTCCTATTCCAAACACAAACGCGCGCAATGTAATGTCAGCCTCAGATGTTTCACCATCAGCGTAATGTCAAATACATCTCATCACAAACTGTTGCTGTTTACCTCGGCAGGTTTGACATTTGTTGGGGAGGAGCAGGTGGAGCTGCCCTCCCTGGAGGAGGTGTGTGTGTCGGGGCAGGCGAGGCGGTCGTGAAGGGCGTGAGCAGCGGCGTAAACGGCCAAGTAGACGTTGTAAGCCTGTCGTAGCTGCGAGGTGTCAGTGAAGAGATTGTCCACCCTCTCCAGGGACTCGTCCCCTCGGCACAGGGGCAGGGAGGCGCTCCGGTCAGGCGTGGTTGTGCCGTTGGAAAGCCGAGGAATGCATGCAAACTGCATCTCCCAGAACTCCCTCAAAATGTCATCACCCGGGCGACGAGAGGGAGTCAAACTTCGGAGGTAATCTCGGAGTCCGAGGATCGGCGAGCTCCGAATGGCCGTGCCCAGGACTCCGCTCGCTACTCGCGAGGTGACAGGGTGTCGGAGAAGACTGGCACTGGTGCTCCAGGCCTCGCTGGCAAGAAACTGCCTGTCTGTCACCTGGCGTCAGCATACATAAGGATCACATGACCATTCGGAAAGATCTTGTATCGAACGACTGTTTGCTTCTCACGTTCAGGTCGGCCAGCTGCAGAAAGAGCTCCCTGACGTCTGTGTACCACGTAAAGATCAATATCACTCTGGCGCTTGATGCCTTAATCGCGAGGGCTGCTCTCCTGGCATCATTCACAATGTTTTGTCTGTTTAGAGTCTCCACGAAGGCCAGACACACGCCGGAACCCTGGGTCTCCTCCTGGAACACCTACTAGCCCATAATATGACAATAATGGTATCAGAACTTCCTGGTCTGATGAAGGACACACGTCCACTGGTACAAAATGATACGAAATGAGTACCTCACAAAACGAACCATAATTCTTAGAATTTCTGAAACAATTCCGATATTGGATTGTGATTTTACCTTGACGGCCATCAGACCGTAGTCATTGTTTGCAATCACGGTGCCGATCCAGGTCCACTTGAAGTATATGGCGAGCCTAGCAATGGCCCGCGCCTGGTAAATGTCGCTGGGGATGGTTCGGAAGAAGTTGGGAAACTGACGCCTGTCACTCAAACAAGGGCAGCTGGACTGGTAGCTCATCTAATAGGGAAAATGCATTCATGAATGAAATGTAATTTCACCATTCCCCCCCCCAAAAAAAAAGAAAAACAGACACCACTCTTCTGCAAGTTAATGCGTTTCATGTAATAACTCAGGTGGGGCAAGCAATGTTTGATCTTCATAATGACCTGTTTCTTCACTCATTTTGGATCGAATTTACTTTTTCTTTTCCTAAATATTTTTAAGTGTATTTTGAAAAAAATGGCGTTTGTCCCATATTTTGTTATTTTTCTTTGCGAAATGTTCCAGTATTTTTCAATTTTTAAATTGTATTTAATTAATTATTTATTCCATACATCGCTCTTCGCTCTTCTCATTTGACTGAACAAATAAATTCAAATATTGTCAAATAACAGCTCCCAATATTACAGCGCAATATTACACAATATTGGTGCACTGTACGGTATAAATCTACCCTCGACAAAACTAGAAATGTAATGATATTAGATGTTGTGAAATTAACTGAGCCGTTCAAAACAAAGCATCCTTGCCTTTAAAAGGTCATCTATAAAGTATTTCAATGAACTTACTAAAGGTACAGAGAGTGGCCCCAGCACTCTGGAAAGTATCATGGCCGTCTTGGATGAAGCACCACCGATGATCAACGGAACACCTGATAAGACATTTTGTGCAGAATAAAATGTGTTCAAAGAAAATAGTCTGGTGTTTTATTGATACCATTGGATGATACCTTTCCCATCACCTCCTCCAGAATCGTCCTGCGGGGTTGCAGCAATGTTGCAAGTGGTGCTGTCTCCGCTCACCAGCGAGAGGGCTGCTTGCGTGGCCCATGGGTGCAAGGCGCAGCTGTCGCGGATGTGATAGCCCAACCTCACGCCCGGCAACAGGCGAGGACTCCGGTTGATCTCCTCCACGGCAAATACCATCGAGTAAATGTACTGTAGGGGGAGTTCCTCTAAACTGGGTTGGAGGGACAAGACAACAAAAGACTGAATGAGTTGACTGTGAAGCCTGAATTGACCTGAGCGTACAAAATTTGACGCATGTTGTAGTCAATCAAACTTGAGCCTTATTCATATTGTACAGACAGAATGTTTATCCAGTTCTGAAATGCAGTCTATGTTTGAATTCATTAAAAAAATCAACATGATGGAACCCCAAATGAAGGTCAGAATAATAAACAAACAAGTTATACCCAGTACATTCTCTATAGTCTGGTTCGCCAGCAAAGTCATGGTCTATGGCAGGAGGCGTGTAATGGAGATGAAAAAGTCCACCGATGACGACATCTCCATCCTGGAAAAGCCCGCGGCTTGCGGGTGCTCCCCACCGAGGACAAGTCAGTGCTCGAGCCGCCTGCGGACCCGCCATAAGGCCTGGCTGCCTGCTCACCAGGCCGACCAGGATCACCAGTGGGGCTGAGCAAGGCCACCGGCGAGTGGAGAACAAGGACAGCCAATACATGGATGAACTGTGGATCAGAAGACACGCCTGAGACATTTTCATTAAAACACCAGCGATTATTGCGGTTCAACGACATAAAGTATGATACGAACGACACCTGAGAAGTACTTTGCCTCAGTGGCCGTCTCCTGCACTCTCTCATGTTGTGCTGCTATTTCTTGGTGTCACAAACTGCCCGTGGGGAAATGACGCCCAAACAAACGCCTTTCTCCCAACGCGAAGCAAAAACAGCCATTAAAGCCAGGCAAACAACTGTGTTTTGCACATGCAAAACAACAAGGCCAGAGAAACAACATGCTCAGGGGTCCACCTGTTAAAAGTAGGCCATTCTGCATCGCCACTGTTGGTTTTTAAAGTGCACTATGATCTCACTGGGAGCTATGAATATACAAATCTAAAGTGTCTATACCGAGCAGCTTCGGGTTGAGATCAAAAGGACAAGGTGTGCGGCTGAAGTTATCTCATGAGTTTTCTTCACCGGGTGGCTGGACTCACCATTATAGATCAAGCAAGGAGCTCAATCATCCATGTAGGACTCATAGAAGAGCCACTGAAGGAACCGATGAGGTGGCTTGGGCATCTGTTTTGGATGGTGCGGGGCAGGCAGACCGAGGACGTACAGGAGGGATCGTTTCACAGGTGGTCTGCGTGGAGATGTTAGTGTGTCCCTCATTCTAAATTGGAGGAGAAGGCCTAACACAGGATAAGGCATCCCTATCGGACCCCTGCCACTGCAACCGGTAACCATTTAGGGCGCATGAAAATAGATAGATAGATAACACATAAAAGTTGATTACGCCACAGATTGGCCTTTAGTATGAGTGAAAAGTGTGAACATCTTGCATTCTACATTATGATGTCTAATCAATGCTTTATGTAAAATTCACAAGCTAATGGCAACCAAGGCAAGAACTTGTCTATAGTAGGGACTGTAAATAATGAAAATATAAGAAACGGCACCCGGTACAATACGGAGCAGTTTTGCATCACTACAGTTGTCGTTTTGGTTAAAGTAATGGGTTCCTTTGGATTGTTTGCCGAACACTGTTCTGTTTAGGAAATCTCAAGTCTTAAAGCCACAACAAGCCAAGAAGAGGAAAGCGCAATTTGAATGGTACGACACTGCCATCTAGTGGTTACCCCTGGGTGTGTACGCCTTAAGCCAGGCATGTCCAGCTCCAGGCCTGGAGGGCCGCTGCCCTGCCTGTTTTCCATCTCCCCCGGGTAGAACACACCTGATTCAGATGATCAGCTCATCAGCCAGCTGTGACGCAGCATCAGAATGATCCTTATTATTTGAATCAGGTGTGTTGCTTCTGGGAGAGCTGGAAAACAGGCAGGACAGCGCCCCCTCAGGACCAAGTTTGGACACCCTTGCCTTGAGCAGCCATAACTCGCCAAACAACGACAAAAACTTGAACTACAGTTGTAATAATGGTTTTGATAATAGAATGTCATCTGTTTGCCTATCACCTGAACACACCAGATACAAGAAATTAACAACAGTTAAACAATATCAGTCTTGCATATCTAAGCCCAGAAATCTTGAGAATGGCCCCCCGGTTGTGGCCGCTTGGATGGTGATCGCAGCAGGTCAGATATCTGCCTGGCTGTAATCTCCGTGGACGGTCTGTATGAATTCCAGACACACACCTCTACCGTTCTTTTGGAAAATTTGCAAAAACGTGGAATAAGTTGAGATATGTCTCCTTATGGTTTGTTTTCAGATCATTTCATAATTACATGAGAAGAAGTGAAAGGCATATCTGGGAAATATTCATCAAGACCTAATTTGAGATATGGGTCCATTTGGTTTGCCGTTGGTAATGCAAGTAAACTTTTCTAGATTACTTTTTTTGTCCTGATTCAGAATCTGCCCTCCTTTTTTCCTCAAGCATACCAGGTTCACATATTAATAAGAATAATGACAATTATAACGATACCACCACCACCACTACTCCTACGACTACTCCTACTATTACTAATAATAACAATAATATGTAATACCATTATATATTTTGCAATATTTATGAATTAAGGATTAAATTCAACAACAGGTGGAATTTTTATTTTTACAACGCATAGTAAAATCTGTATTCCACTCCGTTTCCGACTGAGGGCTATTGTTTCAGATTTGCAGGTACTGATATTCATCCCAACCACTTCACACTCAGCTGCAAACTGCTCCAGTGAGAGTTGGGAAAGCCTAACTTCAAGAAACCAACAGCACCACAAATTCTGCAAGAATGAGGCCCCCATATAGGTTATGAACAGAATCGGTGACAAAGGGCAGCCTTGGCGCAGTGCAACCCTCACTGTGAACAAATCCGACTTACTGCCAGCAAATCAAAACAAACTCTGACATCAGTGGTACAGGGGTCGTACCAGGGGGTTCAGTACCCCATACCATGAATAACCTCCCCACAGAACTCCCCGAGGGACACGGTCGAACGGCTTCTCCATGTCCACAAAGCACATGAAGACAAGTTGGGCAAAATCACACGCACCCTCGGGGACCCTGCCAAGAGTGTAGAGTTGGTCCACTGTTCCACAGCCGGGACGAAAACCACACTGCTCCTTTATACTCGTCGCGAGGCCTTTGGAAGAAAAATAACGATTCCGGCCGGGATTGAAAATGACTCCTCTCTTGAGTGGTGGTGGTGGAAAAACAATCCAACAACAAAGTAGAATACATCAAGTTAGCACATGTGGCGTGTTTTTACACCAGTGCTTCTCATCTATTTTAACTCCCAATGTAGTGCCTTTAGAAAATATTACACTGATTTTTATGGAAGATCCCATCAACTGAAGGCAAACGGGAAACTAATTCCAAAGACCAGATGCCGTGTTCATTCAGGTATTGGCTCTCTGCGCCACTAACATTAATAATAATGACAAAGTGTGGCAGGTTAACTGGGGACGCAGTTGCACAAGGCAACAGGTGTGCCATTTGGCAGATGCATTACAGCCATTTCACGAGCAATTACACCTCATTGTGTATAATGGGCCTTATTGGGACTGTTTATGACTTTTTGCACATTAATTATTGAATAAATGTGAGGCTTGGTCACATGAAGGAGAGCTTTATATTTCCAAATTTTACTGGCAGTCTGTAAGATGCCGTGGTTTCGTAGATCACGGAGATCTTTGTGACCACTTGAAAAAGCTGCATGACCTCAGCAAAATAAAGACCCATATACCATCCATCTTTTATCCCGCTCACATCCCTTAACTCTGTTACACACACACACGCACACAAACACACACACCAACTATTTTAAAACATTAAAAGAAACCTTTCATCAACGTTTTGAACAACAAAATTTCAACTAAATTCCCAAATTTGTGAAGAGAAGAGACAAAAACAGAATTAGTGGAAACCAAATACGTCATTGTTTTTATTGCGTTGGTAGGAAAATGCTCAGTCTTCAGATGAGCACCCATACAAAGAAAGTGATGGTTTAACACTGGAAAATAAAAAGAATACAATTCCAACTTTGCTACGCTCATTTCCTCTGCCTCGCCGCTGTACACTTATTTGCATTCCGTTTTGAGTTGTACAAAATAATAATCACCAGAATTGACAAGAGCTTGTATTCTGTATCAAAGCAATTAAAAAAATAAAACCCTTTAAAGTTCTGATTATGTTTTTTGTCTGCAGACCATAGACGCCAACAAGTCCAGAAGCACAGATTTTGATATGCTAGATTGCAGCCGCGTGTGAGCCTTCATCTTCCACTGTATTTTCTGTCCAAGAGTTGTCGAGTGCTGCAACATCTTTTGTGTAAACGGGTGCATAGTCATGCTCGACATGTTCACATGCACAAACATACGATCGGTGCACAGTTAAGACCATCCAAAGATCCAAGACAACAGCGGAATAATTTACACGTCAATGAAAATACTCACGTGAACGAGAAACGAGACTTTCATGGTGCTGACCTTCACTTGTTTATACATGACATATTCTGCTTATACAAAGAAACACATTCTGCTTCATAATCCAATCTTTTTTGTTTCAGTATTTAAGTTTTGACATCACAGGGACAACGATCACACATCTGTCTTATTTAGACATGAGTACACCGCCAGTCCACAGAACTGTAGAACAACTTTTAACTTTTAAAACCATTAACATTTCATACATGAATCTCATGCTGCAACGATGCTGTTTGTATGGCATCATTTTGAATCTGAACCTTGGCAGACACTGTGAAAATTGACCTCTCCCTTTGAAGGTGATGTCCACCATATCAAAGTGACACAAGGAAATCATGCAAAGCAAACCAAGATGGAGTACGTTAGCATTTTGGTTAATAAGCTAACAACAGCATACCGTGATTGCACGGCTATTCCTAGTATATTGCTGACCTTACCTTTTAATTTTTTGACCAGATTCAACTGAATATGCAGACAATCGCAGAGCTTTATCTGGAGTCTGCCTTCGCGTGTAGACAAGGAGATTGTGCAAAGCAAATCATCAATATGGAAGCTAAGATGTAAGACACACAGAACTCAAGTTAACCACAAATTAGAAAGTAAAACGATATGAGGGAACAACAGAGTTCCTGTAAAAGCTGGCCAGCTCTTTGTTTACTCTCACAATCATTCAAATGCTTCAGACCTAAACAAACGTTGCAACTAGGAGCTTGCAGCTAGCCTCAGTAGCATAGCTGGTTAAGCCTGCTAGCAAGCACGGATATTAAAGAGACCTCACATTTATAGCACTATTTTACCAATAATAAAAGTAGATTGGTTACCTTGGAGCAGATAAAAGTGAGCCTTTGGATTTTGGAATGATTGAAATGACTGTGCGGTCGACCGTTTAGCTTTATATGACTTCAAAGGTTAAAAACAAATTTTCCCTTTAACCTTTCTCACATCATTTAACCAAAATTACCTTTAAGGAGCAAAAATGCATTCCAAAACCAAAGCCATACAATGTATTACTGAATCCTTAATGGAAGCTGACAAATACAAATGGCAGAACTGTGAGACACAGGTCAACAATATTAATTAGCCAACCACCGCCCCCCCCAAAAAAATGCCTGCAAGCTATTTCACATCATATAACCATAATTATCTTATAAAGGTTCAAATTTATCTTATAAAAGAGCAAATATCTATTCAAAATTTAAGTTATAAACCGGCATATGGCTTCGCAAAAGTAAATTTCGATTGACTCACTAATAAAATGGGGCTGATTTTAAAGGCCTTTCTTTTCTTTAAACATGAGAGGACAAGGACCAACTGAGAGACACTAAACGGTCGTGCAACGATCAAATTTTAAACACTGTCGGCTGAAATGGTGTTGTCACACAGGTGAAACAGAGTTACAACTAGCTTTTCCAAGCTCTGAGCCCTTTTCTGTTATTGTGCTACTGACACCTTATGGGACTTGAGTGGAACAGCAACAGAGCAGGCAGTCCAGGTCCAGTTTTAGCCATCATTGGTTAGCATTGTCTTTTCCAGTCGCAGGTGAGAAACTTGAAGAGTGATTTGAAATGTAAACAAAACACTAGTAAACTGTTTCGGTGTACTCGATGTCCAGCTTCATGGAAAAGCTTCCGTTTTGCAGGGGAAAAAAAGTTTATAATTCCTTGATCAACCAGTGCAGAGTCACACTGTCCTTTATCAAGTTTTAGGTCAAAGCTAAAGTCTAAGCAAGAAGTAGACCTCTGGCTCTGACGAGAAGTGGAAGGAGTCTGATTGTGGAAATGAGTCACTGGTGCAGTAGTGATCTGCACGTTGATCCCCATTTCCGTACCGGGATGATGTACAAGCTCCCTCAGGAAGTCCCCTGTCCTCCAGCTGGCCTAAATAACCTGCAATGTAAGAGCCAGTAGAGTGTCTGTTCACAGGTGAATTCTGTGAGGCTGGTTTATTCCTCAAAACAACCCCGTTGTTGACCATTCCACCTGAACGTGGTTTCAGGGCCTCCTGCTGTCTTTCGCGGGCGCGGTTGTTGATGTGGCGCACTCGGCTTTGGCTACGGGAGGATAAGCGACGGGTGAGTGGTAGAGGGGACTCGTCAATATCCTGGGAAGTAGATGGCTCTGTGTTCAATGTCTCTGGGGACTGCACTTCCTGATCACATTGAGGAGACTGACAAATTTCTCTTTCACTATCCTCAATCTCAAAACTGACTAGTTTGCGCAACTGTTCTGTAAGGGGATCACGAGATTTGGACTGGAAAGATCCTACCCCCATGGTTCCCAGACTTTTTTGCTTCCTCATGTGTGGAGTGATGAAACTGCGACTAATGATGTGGTATTTGCTCTGAAAGTTACACAGTATGTCTTCAGATGTCAGATCACCCAAAGACTTCGACTTGCACGGAGTGATGACCTTGGAATCAACGGTCATTGACTGGGGACCGGTTGATAAAGACCGTGGGGTTGAGAGCATTGGAGCTTTGATGTCGGACTGTACCTTGGACACAGTTACCTTTTGGTTCCAAGAAAGCTTTGGAGTGGGCACTTGGATTTGACTTTGACAGCTTGGTTGCAAGACTGAAGGGGCTGCAGACTGTGATGAGGATGTAACGTCATTGGAGTCCATGTAAAAATCAATAGGCGGTGAGTAAAGGCCTCGACCACAACAGTTATTTGCTGACAGTGTAGAGTGAACATGAAGACTTTCTGAAGAGGAAAAACCATTTTGCAAGCATCTTTCTTGCTCCATGACTCTGTATCCTTGTGTTCTCTTGTCAAAATTTTTGGAGATCGGGCTGACTTGCTTTCCTTGGTGAAAACCATTTGCGATCACGCTGTTGTTGGACCCTCTCTGTTGTATAAAGTCTTGATTATAATGAAAATGATTTTTTTGAGGAGTTGGGTAGCCGTTGTGGCTTAGTGGTCTTGGTTTGGAAAGTTTCGAGTCTATGAGTCTATGCATTGGAGAAGATTGGACGCTGGACTGTTGATTCGGTCGCTGATACAAAGGTTTGCTGTACGGGGAGGGACACGGTGTTGAAAACGTTGGGTAGTGCTGAGGCTCCCAATATGGCAGAGGATGTCTTTGTTGAGAGTATTCTGGAGTAGTCTCGTTTTGGTAAATAGCACTCTGTTGCGATGGACTACTGGGGGTCTCCCATGCTTGTTTTGGTGAGGTCAACCTCACTTCTGTTGGATCCTCATCAACATTCACCTCCACCTCTGCAAAAGCATTGCCGATGCGGTCATGGGACAACTGGAAAGACTTCAGAGGTGATAGCGTGTATCTTTGAGTAGAACTTCTCTGTTGTTCTGTTGTGGGTGCCGGTGGATCAAATACTTCCTCATACACACTCTCCTCTACCTCCTCTGGATCTCCATTCCTCCCGCAATTTGTGGTAATCACCTCATTCCAACACTGATTGCGCAGGCTCCCTAAACCTTGAGCCACTTTTGCTGGAGAAGAAGCCAAACTGCTTGATGGTATGCTGTTCAGAGTACTTGCCTGAGCACGGACTGACTCATTTTTCTGGTTGTACACCGATATCGGAGGTGATAGCATCTCCTCATCTAGAATGGTATAGACCTCTTCAAGATCAGCGGTTTCTGGACTGGAGAAGAGAGCAGGGCCGGTTGAATCTGGCAGATGAATTGTGCATGGTGAAAGGGTTGTTCTTGGAGTGGCAATTTGGGGAACGTTTAGATTGACTGACATTGTTGGAGTAGACCTGACATCTTGAAGCTCTCTGGGAGGAGAAAGCACATGATCGCGAGAGGAGTTGAACTCGTTTTGGTCACCAGTGCTTTCAAATTGACCAATCAGAGCTGATATGGAGCCTTGTGTATCTTGCTCGTTGCCTAAGGACATAGCATCAATGAGTCTGGAAATAGTGCTGTCATGTAGTGAGCTAGGACACTTCAGGTCACGGTTCATCTTGACAGGGGAAAAAGGGGTCACGGAGGAAGGGCCAGAGGAAGAGGAGGATGAGGACACAGAAGGTGCAACTGTGAACGCTGTGCTGGTTGAAAAAGTTTCTGGTTCATCTGATCTACACAGTTTGTTGGTAGAAGGTGCTGGAGGCATCTTAGACTGGCTGCCTTGATTGTTACCTGCTTGGTAATTGACATAGTCATCTTCATTTCTAACGCTACCATCGCCAACAACCAGATAAGAGGCCTCCTGTGGCTTATTGAGATCTTTTTTCCAGTTGAAGTCCATCTTAGAGGGGGATTGGACGCTTTCTTTAATGCAAGCAGATGTTTTCATGAGAAGATCCACAGAGGAAGATCTGACTCTGTCAAAGGTGTACGTTCCTGTGAACACATATTGTTGGACATTAACAAATTGACGGAAATTGAGTGTATAATGCAATACATCAAGCCACCCAACAAGAGCAATGATGACAACGAACAGTCCAGCCAATACAACGTAAACCACAGACAAATGGATCTCCAAGTACAACTGTGAGGGAGAAGCTGGAGAATGAGGCTTTGGAGTCCATGTTTTCAAACATCGTATCGGGAAAAGAGATGGTCAGATGGGACTGATCAAATGGGATCGAATGGTACAGCGATAGAGTTCTCATATCACTTTCAATAACCCCTTTTCCAGTGCATAGCACCGTCTTGGCATGGCTTATGTATTTCGGTTTGGGGTGGTCTGTTTTGCACTTCAATAGTAAAGCAGGAAACTGCAAAAAGCACATTGCATGGAACACATCAGTCAGAATGAGACTACTACTAAACGGCAATGTAGGACAGTTGAGCCTCCTGTAGCTGTTCGCCATAATAGGCTGTGGGCAGAAAGAAAATGGGCCACTGCAGCAGAGGGGAGACTTTGAAGTAAAATACTAAAATATCCAAAGCTAAATCTAAATGCTAATGTTAGCGTGAGCGGCAGTGGCTTCAGGTTGCCATTTGCGATCAGCTTGGGACTCAGAACCCACGATGTCCACATACTAGAAAAGGTACCTGGAAGTACCTGGTTGTACGAGCCGTGTTGAGCCAAGTAGGTACCATGCAGTGAAAAAGGGATCAAATAGAACACACTGGGAGGACGCAATACTGCCACGTTGATTGAACGATGCAACCTTCAGACAAGCAGCACGGAAGTCTGATTTACCTGCAGGAACATCCTAGTCACTTCTCTACTATCAAAAAGCAGAACAAATGAAGATGGGACAGAAAAGGCATGTTAAGGTATCATGGAGAGCAGGCTGCAGTCTGTCAGTTCACATGTTTTACAGCACATTAGTCCTTAAAGTTTTTTATAGCACAGCAAGTAAGCAAAGGAGCTGGATTAGACATGTTAAATGAAGAATTCCAAATGTTGCTTTCAGACATATCATGCAGTTTAGAGTACAGTAGAACCTCTGAAGTCCAGGAGTTGGTCACCCTCCAATTTGTTTGTATTCCAAAAATAATAAATAACACCCTTGTGATCATATAAACGGCAATATTTGCAGAGGCACCGTTTAAGAGAGAGAGTTAAGAGAGAGTGGCTGCCTTTACAGCAGCTCCTATATTTTGTTCTTCTACTTCTTCCTTTCATAGCTTTGCTGCTGTGAATTGGGAATTTCTCCATTGTGAGACTAATAAAGGTTTTCTTATCTTATCTAACTTTTGAGTAAAAATGGAACTTCCGAAATCCTAATTCAACTGTACAAAAGAAGTTCACAATTGTATGATAAGAAAAAAAAACAGTGGAATAAAAGTCCACAAAGAAATGTGAGTTTTTTTTTTTTTTTTTTTTTTAACAAGTGTACAGTAAAATTGTGCAGCGGGAGGTGTGTGTTGGTACCACGGAGGTAAACGTCTTCACATCAACAGCAATGTACTGAGTAGCCATGACATTCACGCAAGTCTCGCTTTGCTCTGTCGTGCAAAGTTGTTTTCCAGTTCTGTGATAAAAATCAAAATTTTCCTCCTGGCCATGGCTGGTGGCTTGAGGAAAACCACAGAAAAAGCAAAAGATAACTTTCGATACCCATTGAGTTTAACTTAGGACAGAGGTATCCAAACGTTTTCTTCCAAGGGCCACATACACAAAAATCAAAGAATTCAAGAGCCACTTTGACATTCGTCACCTTGAATTGATTTCGATGGCAAAAACAATCATTCAGTGTAGGTACGAAAATGCTCGGCAGATATATATTGTGGTTATTTACATTATGTTTATTAAGAAAGAAAAATTAGTGAGGTGTCGAAGCAAAAAAGTGAAGCAGTTTTCAGATTTTCTGGGTAAGGCTAGCGGCATCGTGTCCCACTCAAACGTATCCCGCTCCTGCATTGAGCAGCAGAAGAATCACCTCAGCTTCACATTCACAATATGAACATTCATCTAGCAACTGTAATTAAATTATCTTTTTTCTTCCGAGCGTTTTGAAAAGAAATACTGTTCCTGTTTTAGAGATAGATGTCTTATCGGCAAAAATCAAGAAAGTGAGAGATGAGAAGGAATTTCTTCTTCTCTTCCCCTGCTTAACACTCCGTGTACCAAGTAAGTAGTGCAATGCAGGGCCAAGGACAATTATGAATTTTAGTATATGCCAAGGGCTGCTGAAAATTGGGACAGCGGGCTACAAATGGTCCCTCGGGCCATAGTTTGGATACCATTAATTTAGGAAGTTCCACTGTCCTCTAAAAAAAAAAAAAACCTGAATCGCAATGGTTTGTTTAGTTGGATTATAAATCTGAATGATTATAAACTTGAATGCTGATTATTCGAAAATGTCAAAAAAAAATACCACACAACAACAAAAAACTTTTTTGGAGTTTTAAGTTAGAGACTTGATACCCACCAATGACTGCATTTGCACCCATTTCATGCTCCTTGTCTCCGGAGCACAGAGTTAGCTGCCCCTGTAGAAGCCTTTCTAAAGGCATGGAGGTTGGTCTGTGGGTGAGGGGGGGCCGGGCCTGGGGCCTCTTTTCCCCCCCTGGCTCCTTCCCAGACACGCCCTCTCCAATCGCCTCAACGCCCGCACCGTTCTTGTGCTCTGACATGAAGGCCGCCGACTCAGACAGCGACATCTTGGTTTTCTTGCGGCCCTTCGCCGGCGCACTGGCGGTGCGGCGCAGGAGATGGTCGCTGATGGAGCGCTTCCGAATGCCTGCCGAGGTCGTATCCACGGAGGACTTGGAAGTGCGGTTGAACAAACCGCGGATGCCTCGAAACTGATTTCCCTGAAAAAGAAACACAGTGAGTACAAACGGGATGGAAATGTTTTATGATGTAGCCTTTACATGCCTTTATCGGTGTTGCCTTTATGAACCCCTTGTGTTTTTAGATACCACAGCAAAAAGTGTAAAAAGCCATTGTGATTTATGCAAGCATGCATAAAGTACAAGGTTAAAAAAAATAATAATCTGTTGACGCACTGCTTGAAGAAGGCAACATTTTTTCAGAGCCGTGACAGAGGCAGTTTGCAAAGTCAAACACCTGAATCTTGACACTTAAGACTGCCGCTCATCAGATTTTCTAAATGCAAAATGAGCTGCATGGGGCTAAACGAGCCTCAACGATTGTGAAAAATGATCTAATTGCACCCCCCCCATATTGCAATTCTGATTTAATATCCAAAGATTTTTTTCAAGGTCCTCCTCCCATGTAATTTTTGTTCACAAACACAAGCAATAAATTAAATATGAATTACAATCAACAAGATCAGACCGGAATAATGCACACTGTAATTGTTATATAGTACGCTAGGTTTATGCTAAAATAAGGGAGAATGAACCATTAATTAACAAGAAAGACTTTTTTTTAAATATACTTCAATTACAGTTGTTCACTTCGTCACTGTGACTTCCAATCTTTTAAATGTTCACTACGACACCTTCACAACATTCTACCAAACAAATGTGGCATAAACATAAATCATGACAACAAACAGATGACAATAACAAGGCAAACCATTTCCGGACTCCAGCCCGTTCCAGTGGGCTTCTGGCCAGAAAATTTGTCGCTGTAAGTAGATTTGTCTGTCCTGGTCTTTTGTCTTGTAATTGAGTACTGCAACTGCTTGTCTTGTCTGTCTTATGATGTCTCACTTATTTGGTTCTTATTTCTGCCATCGTGGTTTTAAAGTCGTATGTGTCCCACTGTGCTATTTTAGAAATCTGCCTTGGGACTACGGCTGAAAACTAGCATTTATGCTAAATCCGGTGCATTTGCACTGTTTATTCTCATGTTGATTAATGTGCACTGTCCCAATGAAATGTATTTCAAAAAAAAAAAAAGAATCTATGGCTTTATGGCTTCTATAGAGGGTATTGCTAATGCTATATTTTATATTGCACTTATATTGAACTGTGTACAGTTCTTTTCTGAAACATTTATTTTGTGCAATGAAACACTTTGTTTTTTTTTCTTCCCCCCCAATTTTGCTGCTGTAGACTGCAAATTTCCCCAGTGTGGGACAAATAAAGGTTATCTTATCTTATCTACTATTCATTGTTTCAAGAAACAAAATGTACAGTAAACATGCATGTAAAGCAGTTAATTTATCTACGCACTATACATAGCGCATATATGGAAAAAAAAGAAAGCCTACCGACTGAGTGAATGAGAGGACACCCCCCTTCCCCGAATTGCAGCTTTTGTTATTTGAAAATTAAATTCTCAGACACTATGATGTCAATTTGAATTATATGAATTGTTCGACCTGAGCAAAAAGGCAAAGTAAACGTGTAAAAAGATCAAAAGATTCTGTTACGGCTCTGAGGTGACAAAAATACGGTATCTGTGTGACGTGGGTGTTTCGTGTCACACGCAAACAGTGTCTATTTTCTATTTGATTTTTTTTTTTTTTTTTTTTTTGCATTCATGCATTTTCCTACAGTTCATGCAGAACCACACAGAGCTTTCACAAAGGCATCCGGATACCTTGCTGGATCCTAGAAAGTGCATTATGGTAAAGCTGGGATTCAGGACTAGAGGACTCCACTAGAAAGACAAAAGGATTGACAGAGAAGCGGATAAGGAGTGGTTGAAGAAAAGCGCATTTCCTCAGGCCTTCTTCCAAAATAGATTCCCACTGGCGCCAAGCGCTTCACACTGCACTCAGACGAGGTCAGCGGGATACTCACTTTGCCGTAGACGTCGTGCACTGACACGTGCACAAAGATGGACGCCTCGGTCAGGCCCTCGAGGTAGACGTGTCTGTAACCTGGTGAGAGATTTTTAAAAGAAGCGAGAGTCAAAGCCGACTTGACACAAAAAAAAAACAAAAAAAAAAAAAAACAGCCCACAGCCGTGATGCTATCAAGATGTAACAAGAAACTTTGATTCAAATGTGACAGCGTGTGGTGCCGGGTGTGTCCAATTTTTGTTCTATATTAACTCATTCAGTACCAGCCAATTCGTCTGAAAAGACGTTGAAAAACGTCTTTGGGAGTGAATGAGTTAAAGACGCGACAGGAAATGTGCACACGAACCGGGCATGAGGCTGCTGAAGGCAACTGTCCGTTGACCGATGAAGTCTCGTCCGATGGGGTCATGATCCCACACCAGGAAGCGCACCAGAGCCACCTCGGCCATGTGCAGCGTGAAGGACAGCGTCTCCTCCCACACCGGATTGAAACCTCGGTAGAGTCACACGATTAAGTCAATAGAAAGTCTTTCTCAAATGCCGCGTAAGGCCGACTTAATGAGGGAGTTACGCCATCAGTCCACCCCTCTCCTCTGCTTCATTAGCTCATCTGACTTTTTGATCCCATAAGGCTTATGGCAGAGAAGCACTTCACAGATACTCTCCCGTCTGGCTGTTTTACCATTGTCATCAACAACGCGCGTTTGCTCCTTGCAGCAGTCAATAGGCAGACCGATAATCTCCACTTCAACGAATGGATCAATAATCTGGAAAAGAAGAAAGACGGAATGTCATGTGATGGAATCAACGATCACTGTTTATTTTTGTCTGTCCCCCCCCACTCCCGTACCTCTCCGCGGTCCCCCAGCATGGAATCTGGCGGTTTGGGCAAATGCTGTCCGCTAATGACCTTAAGAACGAGCTGCTTCTTGGGACATGCTGGAAGTGGGTCATCACTAAATGGGTTGAAGGTGCCTGCAGGGGATGTGAAACATAATCGCTTTGATGTGAATGCCATCACTCAACAATACCCAAATACTCTGGATGCTAAGATTATTTCTCCAGGGTTTCAATACCGAAAAGTGCAAACACACACGCACAAAAAAAGACCGCTATAATGCAGGAAAGTTATGAGGCAGTAAATACTGGATCATGAACCAGCCATCGAAGGTTCACCACCCCTCTGTTTTGTTGTCAAGTGAAGATTAAATGCCACATTAGCTGCTATTTCCTACTGTAAACTACCCATTTAATCCCTTAATGGCGTTAAAATAGTGTTGCAGCGATTCCATTGTATTTACACAAGCCCGGTTGTCAAAAGCAAATGCTGGTGAGAAATGTGTGTGTGCGCAAGTTTGATGGGCATAACAACCAGTTCACTCGTCAGAAGGAATTCTGACGTTTGCGTTGAATTGACTGATTGGTTAGTCGCATCTTGAAACGACTGAAGCATAAGGTGAGCTATTCTTAATCATTTTGAAGGTACTGTATGTGGAAATAGAAATATGGAAGTTTTATGGACTGATGAGACCAAGATGGTGGAAAGGCCAAAGCATGGGGAAAGAAAGCATCTGCTGATGATCCAAGACACACAAGCTCATCTATGAAGCATGGTGGACGTCATGTCATGGCTTGGGCTTGCACAGCTGCTTCTGAAACGGTCACCCTGGTCTTTATTGATGATGTAACTCATGATGGTAGCAGCAGAAGGAATTTTAAAATCTACAATTTTCAGGACAATGCATTTAAACTAATCGGGAGAAGCTTTGTCACGCAACAAGACAATGACTTAAAACACACTCCCAACACAACATAAGACTTCATCAGGGGGAATAGTGGAAGGTCAATCAACAAACCTTCACCCAATAGAGCATGCATTTTTTTTTTTTTACTCCAGGAGAGAAGAATGAAGGGAGAAACCCCCAGAAACAAACACGAACTGAAAGAGACTGCAGGAAAGGCCTGGAAAAGCAGTTCAAATGAAGACTGGACCACGCCGGTGAAGTCAATGAGTCACTGGCTTGATGCAGTTATTGCAAGTAAGGGATGGCATAATATTAAATGTTATTCATTTTCTGTTAATTTATTCATGCCTGTTCCAATGCTTTTGCTCACTTGAAAAGTGGGTGGCTTCAAACAAAAGATGTTCTGTCCTGAGTAGTTTAGCACATCTAGATGTAAAATACCATGAAATAAAAATTGGAATTCTGAACTTTTGATCGGAGACCCAAACGTCTTTTCAGAGCACAACAAAGACAAAGGAATTGATCGCATCGTTCCAATACTTTTGGAGGTGACAGTATATAGTTCACAGTGTTTTCTTTATGTTTAACTACAATCATTCTCTACATAATGTATTTTATTGGTTCACAATTTTGTGTCTAGAATGGATTAGTTGGATTTCCATTAAGCTTCGGTTTCCACACAATTTGGTTTTGGTCCAGCTTGTTGGATAAGGCTCATTCCAAAAACCGAAGCGACAGTGCACTGTTGCGACTGTATATTGCTGTACCTTTACACATGGGCGGGGGCTTGAGGACGTATCCGCTGCCTCCGTTCACCATGAACTTGGCCCTGTTGAGCTGCATCATTCGGCCTTCCGTCTGATAGTTGAGCGCCACTGAAAGGCAAATGTAAAACTTGAATGAGATTCATCTGGAAGAACCCCATAAAAAAAAAAAAAAATCATTTGGGATGAACTCGATGACAGTTAGCTCAAAAATGCATTTTCAGGAACGGGCGGGGGTTGCGGCGCGTATTGATTTCATTGTCGCCGGATGCGCAGAAAGGCGGAAGACGAGCTTACCCAGCTGACAGCCGACGTTCCAGTAGAACTGGGGATTGAAATTGGACGAGTCGATGCGGTATGCCGAGGGATAAATCCGTGACAGCTGCCTCTGATTGAAAGCCAGGAAGTGCTCAGCTCTGTGATGGACCAGCGATTGGGCTCTGGTCTCGCTGAATGACAGAACGTCGCCCGGCGTACCTGAAGACAAATGCAAACCAGGCATGTTTCTAAAAATGGGATTTGAAATTGCAGCGGCGCTATATTTGAGCTGTCAAGCGCTTTTTTCACACCTTCGTTGAGACACTCCTGCGAGGCCACAGAATTGGTGAACACCACCAAGTTTGACAGATCCCGACTCAGCTTCATCGTCTTCCTCTTCCTTCCTCCCCTACCACAAAAAGACAGAAGACAGTCACAGCATGGATGACTATTAGTTGATTAAGTGGCACAATTAACGATGACTTAGCATGTATTAAAAAGCAGTTTTATATACCGGTACTTATTTCAAGACTCCAGTCATTGGCGATGAAATGGTTTATGGGGCTTGGAAACGCGATGAAAAGCAGCCTAGGTGACTGAAATTATTTAATTCCAGTTCTAATTCATAGAGTCAAGTGTATTACTGTTTTGTAAATACAGTACCTGTAATATTCATTCATTCATTTTCCGATCCGCTTATCCTCACAAGGGTCACGGGGGGTGCTGGAGGCTATCCCAGCCGTCTTCGGGCAGTAGGCGGGGGACACCCTGAACCGGTTGCCAGCCAATCGCAGGGCACACAGAAACGAACAACCATTCGCGCTCACACTCACAATTTGGAGTGTTCAATCAGCCTGCCATGCATGTTTTTGGAATGTGGGAGGAAACCGGAGTACCCGGAGAAAACCCACACAGGCAAGGGGAAAACATGCAAACTCCACACAGGAAGGCCGGAGCTGGAATTGAACCTGGTACCTCTGCACTGTGAAGTCGACGCGCTAATCACTCGACTACCGGGCCGCTCCGTGATTATGTAATCACTTGGGTTATTTTACGGCTCATACAAATTAGTAATGCATAATTTCTGGTGCAGTGGACTTCATTAACACTACTGACACCTGGCCACCGTGGAAACCTTGCACACTGCACTCCCTCCACACACACATAAGCAGCATGCTCCAGTTGCATTTTCATCCGGGCTAAGCTTTATTGTCTATATCAAACTATGAACAACATTTGAACCTCTCACCCCGATATAACTTTTGTTACTTCAGGAAAAGTCTTCACATTTCAAGATGAAAGAATGGCATTCAGAGCTTTTTTTTTTGTTTTTTGGGGGTTTTTTGGGGTCAAAACAAGTCAAATTTGACCCCAACAGTGTGTAACTGTTAAAAGCAGCAGTCAGTTGTAATCATCCACGGGGCGAAAGCCCCGGCGCGCAGGCCACCCGGCCCCCGTCCCGGCCGCTTCGCCCGCTCCCCTCATCATGTAAGTGAGAGTGTTTTTTCAAATCCACCTGTTAAACTGCACTCCGGCTTCCCGTGTGGACGTCTCCTGCTCATCGTCCTCCTCCCCGCTTTGGCAGGTGAGCCGCGATTTGGAGTGCCTCTGGACAAAACACGCAAAACAAATGACAAACGATACATCGGGCTGATATATTTCCGATGTGCATGCCTCACGAGTGCGTCACGTACAGTATAGCATATAAGTGGCGGATGAAGTAAATGCCACGGACGTAGGTGTGTGACCTGAAGAGTCCAATTCAGAAGAGTTCACAGCAATTACGACAGGGTGGAAGCACCTTGCCAGCACATTACGCGCGCCGATGCGTGCACGCACACTCGTGATCTCGTGGTGCAGGATGCAAATGATGTAACTCAAGTGGCATTATTAGAACAAAAAACTAAAATGTAATTTAAAAAAAAAATCTAAAGATCTGAGCTATTAAACAGAAAATAATGGAAAAGAGGGTATAAAAGAGAATGGATTGTATTTTGATATAGATAAAATATAATACAATAAAATGGAGCTTAGCTGCCTCATGAAAAAAATAAAAATGCATATCTTGTTAAAAATGAATCAAGAAAATAAAATACCGGTAATAATAAATAGGTAGCGCCTAGGAACTGCAGCAATAAAAATCAAATTACAAAAAAATTTAAATAGATGAAATAAAATATCACATGTCCTTCGAGAAAGTGCAGCCTGTTAGCAATAACAAGAATACCTTAAGAAAATAAGAATAAAGTTCAAGTGCAGCTCGAGTGCTCCAGTAATCAATAAGTGTATTAAAAAAAAAAAAAAATCAAATATATAATGAGATTTATGGCTCATCCGGATCTTGACGCCAATCAAAAATGTGCAAATCATGTCTTCACATGGCCTCAACAAGGTTGATGTGAAGCAAATTCTCCCACCTTCTGTTTGATTGTGGTGATGAAGGATCGGCTTTGAGATTTCTTCAAAACCCCCCTGGAGCTCTGCAACACACAGCGGAAGCAACAATTTAACTACTATATACCCACCAAGTTTGGAAATGAACCAATCAAAATGGATGATAAAATGTGCTCTGCGGTCTGACACATTTGGTTTTGATGACAGTAACCTTTGACCTTGCTATTGAATTTGGGTCCTGTGAAAAACTGTTCAATAGACGGACGGACCTACTTGATGGAAAGGAAGCGTTTCTGTCCTGTGAGAATGAAATTGTGGAGCTGCTTGTCGAAAAAAAGTCGGAAAATAACCCGCTCTTATCTTCAAACAGCATTCGGGAAACACTGGCCTCTAAAAATAGCGCAAGAGGCAAAGTGGGCTAGTGAAATATTAAGCAATGCCACTTCAGACTTGTAGTTTTTCATCACTTTGGAGCCATTTTGATGTGTTACATGACACACCACATATGCAATGGGCGGGCACGTGGGTGGGATCCTCGTCTCCTCATTCCCATAGATAACTGTTCCCCTCAGTACCTGGCGAAGGTTCTTCTGCAGGCCCTGGTGTGTGGCCCTCAGCAGAGCTCTGATGCTGAAGCTGTCTGTGTCTTCCTTGTCGCCGATACGAGACTCCTTCAGGAGAGAGTCCAGCTTCTTCCTGATGTGAGACTCCACTTGGTGATGGTGACCATTCCCCTGCAAGGAAGAGGAGAGTTGATGATGGGATCATGCGGAACAGATTACTGATTCATCCTAAACCAATTGAGTGCAAATACCTGACGCATACGTTGGGCCACTGTTGTCTCAACGCACCACTCTACGTTAATTATTTTGGTCGGAACAAAATAACACGAGTTCTTTACTATGATGCAATGTTCATCATAATTTGTTTACAGCAGTTGCTCCTGACTCAATTCCCCGAAAAACGCTCCCCTATAGGCACCCCCACAATTTATTGGCATCATCCAAATCCATTACAGTGCTTGCCCAACAGTGCACTGGGAAGCAATTTAAAATACAGTTTTGTTGCTCAGGAAGGAAGGAAGGAAGCAATTATCATGCATTGCAGACTGCTGACTTTAAATTTTCGTCTTCAGCCAAAGATGCTTATCTGGTTGCGGTTTTAATGAGCTCCCTATATTAAAAATAAAAGAAATACAAAACTCGTTGTCGACAGAAACCTGCTACCACCCTTTTTAAAAAGGGCTAGGCTCATCCAAAGTGGCATCTGCGGCCCACGCGCCTCCAGCTAGATATGGAGGGAACGTGGCCGTATTTAGTCACACAGGGGAACCATGTGACAAATGATTGGAGTGCTGTCCTGCTGTATGTCATATTATTAAGGAGAACACACGCGGGCATGATGTGATAAAAATATGGAGAGACTGTCGAGAAAGGTATGATCACCAATAGATGAGCCACTTTCACACAATACTTGCGTTGTCCTCATCGATGTGTGTCGCCATTTTTAAACATTAAGTGATCCGAGAGACATTTTGTGCCATTCGTTTTGGTTGTTTCAAGCCATTTTAGCTGTGTAGTATGAATATCCTGTCATTTAAATTTGCTTCAATATTAATGCCTGTGTGGGTTTTCTCCGGGTATTCTAGTTTCCGCACAACATTCCAAAACCGTGCATGGCAGGTTGATTGGGCACTCCAAATTGTCCCTAGGTGTGATCGTGAGTGTGAATCGTTGTTTGTCTGTGTGTGCGATTGACTGGCAAACCGGTTCATCACATCGAAATAGCGGCACACTTGTCAAGCATATTCTTTTGATGCTCACTGAGCAGGCGCCTAACAAGGTTTTCTGTCATTTCTTTCCTAGAAAATGTTCAACTGAACCATCATTCCATTCAAAAGCAGCGTTGAAATATCAACATTTGAAGGACTGCGGTGTCTCACATTGCTGTTCTTGAGCTTGAAGTCGTCCTCAATCTCGTCTGCACTGTCGTCGTCGGACACCTCGCCTTCCTCGGCATCCGCAGACAGATATGCAGGGAGACGCTTTCCCTGCACGGTGTGAAAGCGATAAAAAGTCATCACCCATAAATAGTATGTCTCAAACACAGCATTGATTTCTGCACATTGTCGAGAGCTATCTTGAGCAGCCAAAGTACAGAAGGGCCAGAATCATTTATATCAATACTGACATGAATCATTAAACTGCTCACCCCAAATTAAATTTTCATTTTCTTTGATGAAAAGTTGATACAATCAATACACCGTCCATTATTGAAAAATAATCGTGCTTGGTTTGACTTCTAATAAAGTGGGTGGTGACATGACCATGGCTCCCGGTTGACCCCTGCTCAAAAGAGAACAGCAAAAAAATAAAAAATAAAATAAAAACACTACAATGGCAACCAAAAAAAAAACCTACTCTACGCTTAAAGAGGAGGCGTACTTCTCCAAATGACTCATATGGTTCTTTTCCCAATGTTGGCACATTCCCACACACATACGCAAATGTACAATCTGCTGCCGACTCTCGGAAAAGCTCCCCAGGAGAGGATCATCCGGTCGAGCCGGAGCACATTAGCGAGGGTGTGAGTGGGAGTAGGTAGATTTTCTGAGCTTCTCCGTGAAAAAAAAAAAAAAAAAAAATCAATGGCCAACTCTCAGCCCTCTGTAGTCTCTTGGTTGACATTGCAGCCCCCTCATTTCAAAAAGCCGCCGCACATTTTACCACCACTCGTCTGCTCCTTATTTGCCTTTTTTTTTTAATGTGTCCTTTTTTTTTATGTGTCCGTACTGAGGAGTTGAAAGAGGACTAAAAGGCTTTGTGGGAAAATCAATCAAGCTTTTTGACTTTTTTTTTTTTTTTTTGGATCTTCACTCGGAAGAGACAAAAGCTTTTTACCGGGGAAACAATGCATGCCGCAGAGGGCACCAATAATACTAAACACGCTAGAAAAGCCCTCTCCCTGTCTTTGTGTCCAGCAGCAAAAAGCGCCCCCTGTGCTGTTAAACATGGATAACTAAGCCTCCGCCGCCTTACGTCACGGCTAAAATCAATGATTCTTTTCGTAACACAAGAACAGAAAGCGGAAATGGAGATCATTCTTGAAGGTTTAACGATTGCTCCAACAATGCTAGCTGGAGAAGTATTGGATCTCATGCACTGGTTTGGAATCAATTGCTGAGGTCTTTTTTTTTTTTGATAGCAATGATTTTCAAATGCGGGGTGTGGGTGAGTCGTAAAAAATAAGAGTCATACGACTCACGGCTTTTCATTTCATTGCTTATCTTCATTTTTTTTTACACAAATACAATATTGACTGTGATTATGAATTTAGAGCTGTGGTAGTGTGTACGCTTAAAGGCAAAGCAGCAAAATTCACCAGTTTTATCCATATTGGGGGGGGGGGGCAGCCATTTTGCCACTTGCCACTTGTTGACTGAAAATGACATCACACCTGCTCAGGTAACAACCAAGCAACATCTTCACTCTTCTTTGAAAATCAGTCGGATTCTTGTTGCGACCCAGTGGAAAGACGTCTAAAATGGTGGCTTGCAGCATCAACGTCTTGCGATATGATGTCAAACTAACATGGCCGTCGCGAGTCGGACGGCAATCAAAACGATGGGATCAAAACATTGCTGAATTAACGAGCACTGAGAAGAAGCACTTCTGCAGCGGTGGCGGCGGCACGCCAAAGTGCGTCAGCGGGATTTTGACAACTGAATCTTTAATTTCCACTCAATGAACAGCTCTATTATTTATGCAATGCTCACATTAAGGACAGTTTTTTTCCCCGCACCACACAAATATTGCTGCTTGTCCTCTGAATGTGGCAGCGTCGTAAAAACAGATGACACTGTCATGAGACGTCTTTAAATATTGAAACCATCCTGTGGTCCGTAATAGCAATTGTTCTGCATTTCTTTTTGCAAGAAATGCCACTAATTTCTTGTGAGAACAGGCCCTCTTAGTTTGACCTTGACTGTCTCTTTTTCTTCTTCTTATGAGGTACATTGAGCGCGGCCAATTGAGATGTCATCCTATCCTAAATTCGATTATTTTGTTGAATATTTACTTCAATTAGCATTTTTTTTTGAAACATTGCCAAAGCGGAACAGTCACGTAAATGTGAGATAATCTGCGGTAATGCTAATAACTGTGTTAATTAAATGGGTTTTATACTTCAAAGGGTCTTTACTATTTTCATCAAAATGCATATAAATTGGGCGGAACTGTGTTAAATGGTTTGCACGTCCACCTCACAGTGCAGAGGTGCAGGGTTTGATTCCGGCTCCGGCCTTCCTGTGTGGAGTTTGCATGTTCTCCCCGCGCTTGTGTGGGTTTTCTCCGGGTACTCCGGTTTCCTCCCACATTCCAAAAACATGCATGGCTGTTAATGGAAACACTCAAAATCAAGGGTCGGCAACCTACGGCTTTTTCTTCCTTATGTTGCGGCTCTTCGTGGCTTGGGGAAAGAAATTATAAGTGTCCGAATGAAGTCATATTTTTCTCAAAAAGGTGCATCACCGCTGTTATGTTCTATGACTGTACACTAGGGGGCAGTGTTGCTATAAAAAATGTCGAGATGAAAAAGGAAGGAGAGGAGTTCTGCAATGGCAACTATTTGAGTTGTACGAACTAGTGTTGTGCTGTTAATAGCCTGTTTATAAAATATTGTGTTTGGCTACACTCTGGCCTTGTTATTTTACCTCCCGACATCGCAACTTCTTCCTTCAGACCTTGTGCAATTTCGGTGATTGGCATTCGCCTCCTTTAGAGACGTTTGCGAGCACCCGGCGTGTCAGAAGGCAGATTTGATAGGCGGCAGTATTTTATTTGTGCTTGTTTGTTTGTTCAATTGTCGTTGTAAATCGTAAGATTATTGTGATCTCCAAATATTAAAATACATTTATTTATATTTTGTATTATTTTTTTGTCGCACTTTTCGACATCACGGAGACTTTCAACCCAAGGTAGGCCAAACGATGGAGAAATCTTTGAAAGGAAATACTAATATCTGAAGAAAACGGAATATTTCATGATGCCTGCGCAGAAATGGTTCTTTGCGTGTAAAAGGTTGCCGACCCCGGCTCAAACTTGTCCCAAGTTGCAATTGTAAGCGCGGATGGTTGTTCGTCTATGTGTGCCCTTGGATTTAGGTCTGGGCCCTGATTAAGCACTTCCAAAATCCTGAAATTCATACTTTTCCATTTCGAACAGATTTCATTTTATTTCAAACTCGGGACACCGGTGTGCCGCGTTCACTTTCTCCAGCGTGATGTTGCCACTTGGATCCCATATATCATCTTGGTTTTGACTTACTTTAATGAGAATCTTGCCCTGCAGGCTCTGAGGGCTAGGTAACGTCTTGGACTCTCTGGTGAGCACGTGCCCGACGTCCAGCTTGTCGGCAAACACTTCTCTCAGATACTGGGCAATCTTCTTTTGCTGCTGGATGCTGCAATGATTCTCAATGGACAGAAGCACCGGGTACCTGCCACACACCGCACATGCGGTTTACGTCAACATAGCGTGAGGGTGAGCAACAAAGAAACGGTCTAGTCTCTTCGTGTCCCCCTGTTCATGTCCAACAGACAAGTGAACGTTTCAAAGAGGAAATTGAATCCGTCGTGACAACTATTCACCTCCACGTCTCGTGTGTGTGCGAGAAAGGTTCTATGTGAGACGGTGTTTTCATTTAGAAAAGTGACTTTTGGCCACACGGTAGCAGAAATGTCAGCTTTGTCAGAGTGACAGCATCGCCTTGGGGGGGAAGCAAGCCTGCCTTCACCTCTTCACACACCCACATATAAACACACGGGCGCGCACACAACACACACTCACACACACAAACAGGTGCTGTGCTTGTGACAAAAAAGGGCCAACTAAGCGAGATACATCAAGTTATTTCATTTCACTTATAGTGACAAGCTGAGATTCTCTCGGGTGAATCATGAGGGTGTGTGCGTGTGCAGCGCTATGCCACTTCTACACAGCCAGGGGCCCTTCATCATACTGAGAGGTGACACGGATTGATAAGAAGCGTATAAAAGGAGAACAGACGTGACGATAAAGAAAAACGTGATTTATAAATGTGAAGAATTCAATGCGTCTGCAACATATGGAATATCAAGAAGGTGGTGTCTTGAATTATGCGTTTGATTCATTCTGTCACCGTGCTTGTAACTCAAATCACGCGACGGCAAGGACAGTGTTTCAAACGCACTGCGACGCAGCGGACAAATCCATGTACGAATTACCCTCGACAAATGCAAGGCACAGCAGCCAATATAAACAATGTTTAAAGAGGGAGAAAGCGACAATAGAGGAGTCACTTGGACCGTGATGCACCACCGCCTCTTTCCCCGCTTCGAGAGCTTTAGCTTTATATGTCATGACCTACAAGCAAAACAAACCTTGACATCAATTAATTGGGCACGCAATGCATTGTAAAGCCGCCGAGCACATAAAACAAGCTGAGAGTTTAACTAAATAACAGCTAAACGGGAGCACAAACTCAATGCAATTCTATTTTTGCTCCAACAAGCTGCTGCCAAATTGAAACTCCACTTCAGACTTAATTACACCGCTTGAATCCGCCGCCTTGCTGCCACTGCCCTGAAAGGAAATAAACGGCTTTATAACCAGAGCCACTGGCTTCAAATAGTAGAGGAAAGAGTCTGGATCACTTTGTTGAGGTGGCATTGGACTCTGTGGAGACAAATGGTCACTCCTGTGGGGATTGTGAGGAAACACTGATCAGCAGATGGTGCGCTTAGATGCTAATGATGGCCAAAAATAACGGCGTTGTTTTAGAAAGCCAATGTGGGCTGTTTAAACGTTAAACCTGCTTTCAAATCGATGACGGCTGATCGGTGCATTTTGTTTCCTATTGAATAAATGCAGCGTTCTGCGGATTTTTTGGGCATTATTGTTTCATAAAGTGAACTGTTTGCAGGTACTCAATAACGCAATTAACCACATGTAGAATTTTTGCGGACAGAATGTCATTGACGTTTGCCACGGAGGAAGTCATTGAACGGCATCGGCGAGCTCACTGGTTATTGATGAAGGCGTATTTGTTGATGGTCTCTATGACTGACTTGAAGGTGATCTTGGAGGTCAGCGTGTAGCCGTGCTGGACCATCGGCTCGCCATCTGGACCGTCCCAACAGTCCACTGCGAGAGAGAGAGATGAGGAAAAACACACCTCATGTGTCATTCTCCTCGTGAGAAGAGGGCCTCTTGTCCTCTTAATGCTGCTTCTCATTGCTCATCATGAAGGTGAAGTGGTACTTGGGCTTGAGGACATATTATCACAACTTGGACCGACTTGACTTTGGATTTTCTAAATGACCCTGATTTAACACTGAAAGCTTTAATCTTGCCAGAAAGAGAAGAATTTGTTCGGTGAGGACCAAACATGCGGAATGCAGTATACATGGTATTCTGAATAGCAGTGAAGTACCGTATTGGCCCGAATATAAGACGGCCCTGATTATAAGACGACCACCTCTTTTTCAAGACTCAAATTTGAAAAAAGACTTTTTGAACACCAAATTAATTTTTATACAGAAAATAATTACAGTGCATCTGAAACAAATGATTCTAACAATATATTTGAGAGAAAAAGCATGTTATTTTGCCTCATTCAAATCTTAATATTTGAACATTTAAATATGTAAACTAAAGTGCAATCACATTCGTAAATGAATGGCTTCTGGTTTTTGAAATGTGAATTACATCATAACTTCTCCTCAGCTGCCTGGCTGATCTTCGACCCACTTTTCTCCAGATTGTCGCTACGTTTCTCCATTTTCTTTCTTACCGCTAGTTTTTATTTTTCTTCTTCGTGCTACCGCTATTTTTATTTTTATTCTTCGTGGCAGGAGTTCACTTTGGCCTGAAGAGTCAAGTTCAGCATTCGCTTCAATGATATCTGGCGCCATCTAGCGTCGTGAATGGGTATAACGTCTAGACCCCGAATATAAGACGACCCCCACTTTTTCAGTCTTATTTCAATACAAAAAACACAGTCTTATATTCGGGCCAATACGGTACATCTAGCGTAAATGATGGAGGTGTTCACTTAATGTCACGAAGTCAGCATTCTTGAAGGACTAATAATTCTCTCGGTAACTATGATAGCTTAATACACTTCCAGGGGAAACACACATCATGGACCTGTATACAGTGATACCTCAGCTCACGAACATAATTGGTTCCCAGAAAGTGTGTGTGAGGCGAAAAGTTCGTCTTCCGAACATTTATTTCCCATAAGAAACCATTAAAATGAGAATAATCCGTTCCC
>NW_017805453.1:941182-953390 GCF_001891065.2 Hippocampus comes
TGAGAGTGCTATTGATAGCGTCTGCTGTCATGGGTCTGTCTCAGTGACAGACTGAGGCTGCTGTTGTCTTCTTCTCTGATCAAAACAGTGTCCCCTTGCGGATACTCAATGAATTGCACCTGATTAAAAATATTAATTCTGTGTCTTTAATGCATTTTTTTCACTTTTACATTATCCTGCGGGCCTGATTGAACCTACTTGCGGGCCGGTTCCGGCCCGCGGACCGTATGTTTGACACCCCTGCTTTACATAATCATCTCGCGGGCCGGATTAAACTCCTTTGCGGGCCGGATCCGGCCCGCGGGCCGTATGTTTGACACCCCTGGTCTAGACCCTGAATGGAAGACGACCCGTCTTATTTCAATGCAAAAAAACACCGTCTTGTATATGGGCCAATATGGTACTAAACTCAATTTATGATCAAACACACAACCGTTCAGAGTTACTAGGAGAGTGAGCCCGATGCTGCTTCACCAAGATGTTGTCTCATCACACGTAAGCAGCCTGTTTCAGTCCGCATCCATTTCCATGAATTTAAGGCACGTACAACACTTTTAATGGTTGTTGTTGGGCAAAAGATATGCATTTGCACTAGGGCTGAATGAATTTGGAGAATAATATTTTGTTGTTCTACTTCTTCCTTTCATAACTTTGCTGCTGTGAATTGGGAATTTCTCCATTGCGAGACTAATAAAGGTTTTCTTATCTTATCTTAATCCGATTGTGGGTTTTTTTTTCCCCCTGCCTGTTTTTTTTCTAAGAAACTAAAGCAATCAATGAAGACACACACTATGACTTGCAATCACTGCAGCACAAAATTCTACCAAACAAGTGTGGTGTAAACTAAGTCAGTAAGTCATAAGTGAAATTACAACAATAATGCAAATAAATTAGTGGCTTTATCACGTCAACTTTTTATAAACCAGTGTTTAAGATTGAATGACTGTCTATGTCTTATGTGTTGTGTTGTACTATTTTGTTATTATGTTATTATGGCTTCAAGATGGCGCCGCGAGAGTGGCTGCCTTTGCATCAGCTCCTATGTGGCTTTGTTGTTCAGTTTCGATAAAACTGCTCCTTCCGAGTCCAAATCCATGCTGACACTTTTAATGAATGCATGTTGGCCTGTTCTGTTTCTGTGACATCACGAGCGAACGTCCACTGACCTTCAACGCAGCGACAGCCGGACTGGAGAACCCAGGCGTACATGTCGGTCTTGGAGTGCGACAGCAGCTGGTCTCCGGTCAGGTACGTGTTGTGAGAGGAGGCGATGAAATAGTTGCACAGGGGTTGATCCATGTCCTGGTTCACGTCGTGGTGCAGCGGGTTGAAAATATCGCACGTTGGACTACGCATGAAGCTTGTAAAACCTGGAAGGAGACAAAGAACAAATGAAGACATACTGCACAGTTCTGATAAAACTGCCATTTTAGCAACATCCTTAAAAATACTGTACGGTACTTTGAAAGAGGATATACTGTAATTTGGATAAAGGTGCTTCGACGACAGCATGCTTTTCATCGTTATTTCAAATAATACAGCAATTCTAGTCTTGTTTGGAGAGTTTTCCTTTGAATATTAAAACATTTTCTCACAGCTTATGATTTTTGAAAAAAAGAAAAAAAAGGTATTACGACTTCAGTTATTTCCCGTAAAAATTTTGAATTTCGCGTGGTTAAAATGTTTCTTAGAATTTACACTATATAATACAATAATAATAATAATAATAATAATAATTTCTGTTCTTTTTGTAATTTCAAAACTAGCTTGTAAAAGTAAAAAGTAAATGTCTGTAATATTTCCAACAAATTTAAAAAAATGTTACCTTTTTTTTTTAATATGATATTATTCTCATAAGATTTGGAGTTCATTTTTCTTATAGTACTTGGATTTTTTTTCCTCAGAGGATTAAATCTCAGTTTATATAAAAGTATTTTTAAAATCTCATATGTACAATTTAACATTTGTTAATCATATTAGGGCTTGAAGATTGTTATTATAAATAATTTTGGTCATTTCAAAATGTAATTATCACACCAATATTCTTTTTCTCAATATTAATGCTGAAAAAATAATTTTTCCAGACTATGAAAAAATGTAAACCTCATAATTTATTTATTTTAATCTCAATGTATCGCAATCTAAGGTGTATATCAATCCGCGGGCCGCTGGTTGGTGACCGCTACAGTAACAGTCACTTCATGTCATGCAACAGTCACATGATCACATGACATCAGTAAGTTGATCATCCAGCATTATTAAAAAAAAAAAAAAAAAAAACATCACTGAAGGGGCAAGTTTTTAACGGTAACGGATGAGGAATCACAAGGCTGGGAAGTAAGATTCCATTTATCCATAGAGGGAAGAGGACGGAATGAGACAAGGGAGGGTGTCTCGCTGTGGAAACACAGTTATGCGAGTGGACATCCATCTTGTCACGCTTCTATCAAATTCTTGAAAATATTCGCCGTCTATGTGAGAAAAAGGTTATTTCTGTCACAAAGGAGCATGTTGCAGGCCCGCAGGCTTTAGGCCAGCGTCACAGTGTGATCCTCCCACGACGGCAACAATGACATTAGTCTCGCTCCTACACCTCCTCGCGTCAGCCTCGCGTTCGCTGCCGCGCACTGACTTCCCAATTTTCTCACGCCTCCTCGCTCTGTCGCCTGCCTTAAGTCGAGTCTTCAGCCGGCACTGATCATGACACTGAGGGAGAGTGAGTGCTCGCTAAAAAACAAATTATTTATGGGCAAACGTATTGGCACAACGGCGACATGAAACAACTGAAAGGGATCGGGGAAGAAAAGTCTGCTTGGTAATTCACTTTGAAGGTATTTGATTGGGTTTTCTCCGGGTACTCCGGTTTCCTCAAATCAAGATGCACTCATTTTTATGCCGAGCGGATGGGCGCTGTCTATAAAAATGGAGCCATTTTTCAAGCAGTGTCCGGATACATTATTATTAATGCATAAACATAACACTATACCCAACACAGCAAGGCTCACCTTCAATCCCCATGACACCATGTTGTTTGTTCTCGTCGGACACCTCAAACTTGTCAATGATTTCAGCCACATATTCTGGAGTTATGTTGACCATCTGTAGAGACAAAACAAAAGCTGTAATATTTTGGATGGTATCATTTTATTAACATTTCGTTCAGTGCATGTAGATTTGAAAAGAAATTGAAAAGGTCTAATATGGAGAGAGTGAGTAAAATGGCAGGAAGTGAGTGCTGCTAATTTGGTTAGCAACAGGTTTCAACTAGCTCAACTCTTTGTCCACATGCGAAGAATTGCATCTATGAACTGAAATAATTACACTTCCTTCCAAGCAACTCATTTAGAACATGCAGTAATGTTTAAATTCATCTGAGAGTTCATAAGAGCCTCTCAGTCTCTGATTGTGAACAAGAGCGTCTGACATGCGGTCAGGGTAGGTAAGTAAGGCAGTCCCGCCGCCCCCTGCTGGCCATTCTGTTCAACTGAAGTCATTAGTAGTGGTAAAATAGTCATTCACAGTTACCGTGCACAGAACTCGTTTACAACATGCCGTAACATTTCAATTCAATGATAACTGTTTACGTAAATCGATAAGTGCTGCTACTTTGGTTAGCAACATCAACAAGCTAATGTTTTGCTTTTGAACAACATCATCTATGAATAGAAATGAAGAGTCGCATGTTTAGATACACTGCAGTTGCACCTCAACTTACAAGGGACACCCGATTTAGTAGTTCTTTGAGATGAAAGTTGCCACATTGCCTATTTCGTGAATTGTGAGCAAAATAAATTTGAGGTACTAGCACTAGATGATGCCAGCAAACTTCACAAAAAGCAGCAGATCAAAGAACATTTCATGTACTTGCTACAAGCTGCTTATTGCCACTCCCAGGACATGTTTGGACATAAAACCGAGTGGCCAGTCCACTAGCTTAAAGCGAAGACATAAGACAAAATGCCGTAGACTGACTTACGAAGCCAACATCTATGGTGTGTTCGTTTAGTTTCAGTCAAATTTTTAGTTTACCTGTGAAGGCTACAGTGCTTTTTACGTTCAACTTGAAATTCGACTTGAAGGCCAAGCAAGCCGAACTGAACTTTGTGTGAGTAATCTCTGTCAATCAAACAGCATGTTGGAGAGGCAGTACCACAAATCCCAACATCCCGTAAGCCCCACACCCGTACCTTCTGCTCGCAGCGCAGCATGTTGGCCAGATCGTCGGCCGTCAGGTGGTCCTTCCTGTCGCTGTAGGCCATCATCAGCAGGAAGAGATCCCGCCGCATGGACATCATCTTGTAGAAGACGGCAAACTCATCATACGTAAGCGTACCCTGCTGATCATCTGTGTCTGCTTCCTGGAGAAAAAAAGGCTCCGGGGGGGGGGGGGGGGGGGGGATACTCAGGTCAGCCAGTCAGACGCTCCATAAATGCTGCAAGGCATGACATATTGATGACCGCACTTCATTTTTCACCGTGTGAGCAAAGCACACTTCTGACAGCACTCAAGATGCATTAAGATCATAAACCTCGACGAAGATGGTAAGGATTCTAATACGGGTATGGGTTACACATCAACAGCGTCTTGTTTTTGTTTGCTTATGTGTTTGTTTGACAGCAAAACACACAAATCAGCAACAGCACCATATTTTCTATAAAGCTTTTTTTTTTGGGTGTTAGAATTTTAGGTTTCAGGTCAAACTTCAACATCTCAGTGTGGTCAAAGTGGAAAATAACCAAAACAAGTGATTTTGGGGGTAACTTGTTTCCGATTGTCAGCAAGCTTGGTTGACCTGTAGCACCGATAACTGATAGCTCCTCTGCTGTTGTGTTTTTGATGGTGATTAACCTTTATGTTAAGGAGAGTCAAAAGTGGATTTGCAACAAACCACAAGGGATCGTCAATCCAATTAAGGCCTTGGTGAGTGCTTCCCAGCTTTCATTTGCCGTGTTGCTTGCTAAAGGTCTTCTTTTCTTTTGTCAAATAACTCAACCCGTAAGGTGTGGTCTCTTTTTCTTTGGTCCTTGTATGAACAAATAGGTGATGTGCAACTGAGTCTAAAACTTGAATTAAAAGAGAATTTTCATTTTTGTGCGGACAAGTGTTTCTGCCTTTCATCTTTTTCACTCCAGCTGTACGAACCTGAAATGTTACATTTTGTCAGACAAAACAAGCCAATTGAACATGGTTTTTGTATCTTGGAATCAATCATGTCGTCTATGTGTGACCTTAAAAAAATGTAAGAACATTTTTAAAATCTATTTGACACAACACCATTCTGTAAATTACGTGAACATCCGCGATTTCTGGTGACGTGATTAGATCAAGACAGCTCCAGTCATAAATTAAAAATGTACACTTTTTGCTGAAGAGGGTCACCAATTCTCATCGCTCACTCAACTTTCTAATGAACTAAAACCATCTGATAATCAGATTATTTGCCGTCTGAGCTTTTAACAGATCCAAACTTCAAGGTAATGGTCCACGGTCAAGGTCAAAGAAGTGAAAAAAAAAAGTACATGAATTAAAAAAAAAAACAAAAAAACTTTAATCTGCTCCAATTTTAATCTTGATTATCCACCAATAACATCCAAAATTGCAACAAATCGCACAGCCACACATCAAATAAAATCCTAGAGGATTTTCCTGATCCCGTACATATCTCACTATTTTACTGTACAGTACTTTCCTCACACAGTGGATGGCATACTAACCACTATCTTCATTGCTTGAAAAGCTCACCAATCTCACACATTTACTCAACTCAGAAATCAACTCAAAACACACGACTTTCACCAAATGTGTTCTTTGGATCCTGAGCTTTTAAAAGGTCAAGTCTTAAAGGCTACGGTCTATGATTAAGGCTTGCAGCAAGGCCAGACATGTCAAGCAACCGAAACCTCATTTTGCTGCGATTTTTATCTGATTAGCCACAAGCTCCATGGTCAAAAAGGTATTTGGAACAAACCACATTGACTAACATATCAAATCAAAGGACTTGAGAAACGCTTTCCAGTAATGTCATTACATTTGCAATGAGCCACCATATGAGAACGTAATCACCCAAAAACGTTTTCAGTAGAAAATCAGTTTGTATGCCCGAGGATCTATAAAATAGCTTGCAGAATTTTGGGGCCCCAACTCTCCGTTTGGGAAACCCTCCTGTATCTGATAAGAAATCAATGATGCTATTTTTACATTCCGCCCTGATGACATCATCATTTCACCTATTGCACCACAAAGAATGCCCTTTTTCTGTGTTTGATGGCTATTTGAGTCCAACTTTCCATTCATATCATCACACATGTTGCCTGAGGACACGCTCAGCACGCCTCGCTGCTCGTTCCAGTCCAGCACCTCGCACCGACAGCTGATCGCCACCGCCTCATATCACCTGGATCTCACAGGGACCCATTCCCACTGATGCCCAATCTAATAATGGCGACTAATCCCGCCATCGGACAACAACCCTGAATGAGAGAATCCTCATGCAAACTCCCTGATGGCCGTCGACGCAAATGTTTAGGCTTTCTGCATGCCATACTTACCGAGCTTTATCTGAAAATAGATCCACAGGGTTGTTTGTTGCACAAAGCACATCAAGTATCGCAAAAGCGCGGTTACATAAGTAGCTTTTTATCTGGCTTCCGTGATATAAAAATCATTTTGCGAGGATATAAATGGAAGCGCGCTCATTCTCGTCATTTCTGGGCACTCAATTCTTTTTAGGGATCTTCTTTTTTTTTTTTCCCTGGCAAGAAGCGAGGCTTTTAAATCACCAGGCGAAAGTGAAGACACAAATCATTGAAGACTGTCAAAACCCCCCCCCCCCCCGAAAAAAATCGAGGACTGAAAGTGCAACGATCTGTTAGCTGTTCTTCTTTCGTTCCTAATAAAGTGAGACAGTGATGGTCATTAGCACTGCACCGCAGCACTGCGTGACCCTCCTCAGAAACATCACTCATGTCCCGTGTGGAGCTTTGACATGAGCCCAGTGTGACTTCTCCGTTAAAAATTAAGGCTCTTCTCATAGTTTTACCCTTTTTCCCCCCGCCCCCATCACCTAAAACTTTTTCATCGGACCTCGTACCATATAACTGCTCATGCATGTTGAAAAAGCCAGTACTGTTAAATAAAAGAAAAATATGAGCATATTGATATAGAAGTGTCATTATTTTTTTATGATGGTACAGAGTCAGAACATTTCATTTGGTACACCGGCAGCTCTGACTCCTACAGTGGTTCCTAATCAGTGTGCTGCAGGAAATTATATAATTCCACCTCAATGGTCCCAAATTATTTGTTGACAACAAATCATGTGTCTTTGTTCATCTGTCTATGCCTGTGACAGACTAAACAATTCAATACTTTACCACTAGATGGCAGAAAATACAACCTGTGTATCCACTTGTTGCCATTCATATCGATGAATAGATTCAATCATATTTCTTATTATTGTGAAGTACAAGCTCAGGGCAGCATACTGAGAGCTGTTTCTAATATTTTGCCACATCATAAGTAAATAATAATAATCATAATAACAAAGCTTTCTGATCGTGTCAATCAAGCTCAAAGTGTTTATTCACTCATTGGATTTTATTATGCATGCAGGGATGCCTACTTCGGTACAACTCAACCCAAAATAAAACTAGTGCTCAGTTGAGGGTACCTGATGAAGTGTGTACTAAATATATACCCGGATAACATCATGCACCCAGTAGTTCACGTTTTTCATTTGATTTTTCTTCCCGCACCTGGAACATTTGTTTGACCTTCCTCCGTGGGAGATTGACGTTGAGCTTGTGGAGGAGTTGGTAGATCTCATCGATGTTCAGCAGGCCGTCGCCGTTTTTATCGGCTTCCTCAAATGTTTGCTTCATCCACGTCACCACATCACACGTTAAGGATATTTGTCTGAAGTAAGGTTGACGCATCACTCGATTTGAGCTGTTTGGGGAAGGGGGGGGTGAAAAAAACCCACACTGCCTTGAACATATCAGTCAAAAAAAAAAAAAACACAAACAGTGTAGGAGAGTGTACGTCTCCTGTATTTACCTCCACACCAATAAGGAAGTATTTTACTCAAGAGAAGAGCGTTTGGAACGCAGAATGGAAATTGTGGAACATAATACAGTAGCATATACGCGCTAAATGTAATGTCACCATGCTGCAATGATGGCAAATCCAGGCAACCAACAGTGGTTTACGCCATAGTGTCAGCGCGGGACACTTTGAACACCAACTGATGAGCTAATACAAAATAAACAGCATCTCAGAGTACCTGGTTTTGTAAATGAAAAAGCACCAATATTGAGTATAGCTTAGCTATGTCAAGACTAGTCGTACTATGCAGTGTAAAAGAAGCATTTTGGAGACACAGGGCACAAAGAGTCTCAGATAAATTTATCACATTATAAATGAATTCCCTGCACAATAATTGAGGTTGAGGCTTTTATACACTATGAAAATATGAATTACCAAACCCCTTTAAAGTCCATTGCTAACCAAATTAGCAGCGCCGGTCAGATGATTTTAAGTGTGGCAATGGACAGCGAGTTGTAAGCAGGTTCCCTAACAAGTAACTCGGGACTCGCCGGTGCCAGCCGAGTGGTCGTGCCCCTGGCCAAGCACCCTGCGTGAATGACCAAGGCAGCAAGCTGTTAGCAAGTAGCCGCTAACGGCAGCGAGTGATGCCTGATGAGAACGGCTGCTGAAAGTTAGCGTGTCCGCTATTAGTTAGCTCGAAAAGCGCCCTGACCCATGTGTAGCTTGTCAGTGTTGAATAATTACCAACTCTGTCTGGTTTTGTCCGCATATAAGGAAGTAAAGGCTGTAGACGTTACATTCAAGCGACTTTGGACACATGACTTGTGCTTTCAAGCGCTCAAAGATTTTTTATATCTAATTCATTGCATGAGTTTCCATCATTAATTGCAATGACGTAATCACATGTTTCTATTTGATACGAATTTACCAAGGGACCAATTCTCAAAGCTTCTGGCTCACAGGTTTAGTTCTGCCCACAAGCACCACACTCCGCCAGTGTTGACTTTCGAAGTAGCGTGGCGGTAACTTGAGCAGGCTATTTTGCTCTGAGATGATACGCCAAAGACGCACAAACCAATATGGAATTTGAATTTGGTTTCGCAAAATGGAAATGATAAGGGGTACAGGATGGCGCTGGGATGGATGGCATTGTATGCCATGATTTGCATGTGAAAAGGATATTGGTCGTGGGTGCGCTGCCGTTTGGCCAAAGAGTCCTCGTCGCTGATGCCGGCCATCAGGTATCGGAGGCCCGTGACCCAGGTCCGAGCTTCATCCGAGTTGGACGTAACCAGATCCAGGGACTCCATGTGGTTGCCATGGTAGACGGTGAAGCAGCACGCCGGGTCCAAGCTGCCCTCGGGATGCCGATGGAAGATGTCTGACTGGCCGCCCTCTGTCACTTTGTACAGTGAGTCGATGGTGACTGACGGGGATGGAAAATTAGAAGTTTACTCCAAAGTACCTCAAGATGCTCCACCCATCGAATACGGAATGAAACTCACTAGGTCTCAAATGTCTTTTGAAACTAGATCCAAGAACATTTTCATGTCAACTAGAAACAAGGAGCAGAAGACTGTGTGTGCACGTGTCGCTGCTGTGAATTGATTCTAAAAAGATTAATTCATAAAAAATCTATACTGAACACAGTGAGCAATTGAATTACATTACATTGAAGTTCGGGGTGTAACTACTTAATCGTGTATTGATGTGTTTGACGGTGCGGAAGAGATTTTCAAAACAAAGCAATGCATTCATTTGCGTAGATAGATACACTTTGGATTTTGCAAGAAAGGAGATTGTCTTGCCGTGTTTAGCCTTTGCAAATGCCGAGTGAAATGTAACGGGGTCATGACAATTTGTCGACCCATCTCGACCAGTGCGATGCAATATAAATGGCAACAAACGTGTGAAGAATCAAGAGCGGCTGTTGCCGTGCAAGGAAGTCTGAGAGGCCAAAAAGGTGTTTTTTTTTTTTTTTTTATCCTCGTGCGCAAAGTATGACATTTTTGTTACCCCCCCTAATTATCGTGAATTACATGAATAATCACCATTCGTGTAACTCTACCCTGCACTAGGCCTAAATATTAAGAAAAAAAAACCTCAAATTTAAATGCAGTCAAGCCTTTTTAGTTATTTATTTTTACTTTTGCGCCATATTGGATGCACTCAATACAGCAACCCTGATAGAGCAACTTGATTTGATTTTGAGGCAAAATGTTTTTGTCACTATACATTGTTGGAATGATCCATTTCCCTCCCCTTGAATAATCTCATCTCTTAAATTCCATCTTGTCTGACAGGAAAAATATGGTCGCATCGTTTGACATCCCACACATATACATTTTTGGAAAGGATGGGGCACACGTGTATTTCACAATTGTGGCTCGTGAGCATACTTAAGAGGCTTATCTCATGCTGACAGTGGCAAACAGTCATTTTTAAACATGTTTGTACACATCTATAGGCGTCTCAGTGGGTTGATGCTGAAAAAACTGAATAATCCTCTCAGTGGCAGCAGCGGTAAACATCACACACACACACACACACACACACACACACAACTTTCAGCCATTTAAGGTGAAATAGGAGGATGACATAAATCTCTCCGTTTCATGACATTTGACTTTTGTTGTTGGGGTATTAATTCTATCGTGTTTTGAGAAAATTGTACGCAACACCGCAGTTAAAGACCTGTTTGTGGTAGTTGCTGAATGCTAAATATCACCATTAAGAGAAAATAGTAACACCTAAATGTGTTTATTTGATAATTGATCTTTTAGTTTTTGTATTATTTTCATTTTATTTCTTCTCTTTTATTCATGGTTCCATTTTTGTTATATCATTTGCGCCGGTGTTATTTCTTATTTGGATTTTTTAACCCCGCCCCCCTTTAGAAAATGATAAACCTCTATTATGACTTGTCAATGCATGCGTACCAAATGAAGTGGCCGTTGTCTTCAGCGTGTGTGTGCTGTTGTGCCACGTGCGTGGGCGTTTGTTCGAGCGTGCGTGCAAACGTACTCTTGGCCTTCTCGCTCTTGCGTGATGGCTTCCAGCGGATGCAGGAGCGATGCTCATCCAGGTAAAAGAGTCTCACCAGCCCTTTGGATCCCGCCTTGAGCTTCACCATCTGTGTCCCCGACTGCATTACGCTCATGCATCGCTCCACTGAGAAGAAACACACGCGCACGCACACAAACACACACACACATACATATATTAATATATATAGATATAGATATATATAGATATATATATATATAAAGAAAGAAAGAAAGAAAAAAAGAACATCATTAGAGTGTGACTGCATGTAAGACACAAAAGGAGCAGGTGTGTGTTCTTTATTTATCTTTGTAATTTGTTTCACTGGATGTGGGCAAGGTCAGAGTGTAAAGCGCACACAGAGATGCTGCTGTTTGCGAACACAAGGCTATCTATCCGCTGAGAGAGAGAAAGCCCTAAAAGCAGCTCAAAGAGCAGAGACACTAAGTCATTGATGCACAGGAAGAACATCTCAGCCTCGCCGGGAAGGAGGATGCAAAAGTCTCAGCTTCATTCAACACATTGGAAGGAGCCAACGTCCTTTAGGTACACCTGCGCATCCAACACACAATTCTGTGGAGGATGTTACTCTATTATGACCAAAACAGAAACTCTGAAACGTCACAGGGATCTAAAGCACCCTGTTATACTCTTAAGGTATGCACTGGTGCACAATCAAATCAAAAGAAATCACAGCGGCAAGTCAAAACACATCATTTCCCACAGAAAAAACAACATGAATAATCACCATTCGTGTAACTCTACCCTGCACTAGGCCTAAATATTAAGAAAAAAAAACCTCAAATTTAAATGCAGTCAAGCCTTTTTAGTTATTTATTTTTACTTTTGCGCCATATTGGATGCACTCAATACAGCAACCCTGATAGAGCAACTTGATTTGATTTTGAGGCAAAATGTTTTTGTCACTATACATTGTTGGAATGATCCATTTCCCTCCCCTTGAATAATCTCATCTCTTAAATTCCATCTTGTCTGACAGGAAAAATATGGTCGCATCGTTTGACATCCCACACATATACATTTTTGGAAAGGATGGGGCACACGTGTATTTCACAATTGTGGCTCGCGGGCCTACGTTACGGGGTGATATCATGC
>NW_017805453.1:953592-966092 GCF_001891065.2 Hippocampus comes
CACACACACACACACACACACACACACACACACACACACACACACACACAACTTTCAGCCATTTAAGGTGAAATAGGAGGATGACATAAATCTCTCCGTTTCATGACATTTGACTTTTGTTGTTGGGGTATTAATTCTATCGTGTTTTGAGAAAATTGTACGCAACACCGCAGTTAAAGACCTGTTTGTGGTAGTTGCTGAATGCTAAATATCACCATTAAGAGAAAATAGTAACACCTAAATGTGTTTATTTGATAATTGATCTTTTAGTTTTTGTATTATTTTCATTTTATTTCTTCTCTTTTATTCATGGTTCCATTTTTGTTATATCATTTGCGCCGGTGTTATTTCTTATTTGGATTTTTTAACCCCGCCCCCCTTTAGAAAATGATAAACCTCTATTATGACTTGTCAATGCATGCGTACCAAATGAAGTGGCCGTTGTCTTCAGCGTGTGTGTGCTGTTGTGCCACGTGCGTGGGCGTTTGTTCGAGCGTGCGTGCAAACGTACTCTTGGCCTTCTCGCTCTTGCGTGATGGCTTCCAGCGGATGCAGGAGCGATGCTCATCCAGGTAAAAGAGTCTCACCAGCCCTTTGGATCCCGCCTTGAGCTTCACCATCTGTGTCCCCGACTGCATTACGCTCATGCATCGCTCCACTGAGAAGAAACACACGCGCACGCACACAAACACACACACACATACATATATTAATATATATAGATATAGATATATATAGATATATATATATATAAAGAAAGAAAGAAAGAAAAAAAGAACATCATTAGAGTGTGACTGCATGTAAGACACAAAAGGAGCAGGTGTGTGTTCTTTATTTATCTTTGTAATTTGTTTCACTGGATGTGGGCAAGGTCAGAGTGTAAAGCGCACACAGAGATGCTGCTGTTTGCGAACACAAGGCTATCTATCCGCTGAGAGAGAGAAAGCCCTAAAAGCAGCTCAAAGAGCAGAGACACTAAGTCATTGATGCACAGGAAGAACATCTCAGCCTCGCCGGGAAGGAGGATGCAAAAGTCTCAGCTTCATTCAACACATTGGAAGGAGCCAACGTCCTTTAGGTACACCTGCGCATCCAACACACAATTCTGTGGAGGATGTTACTCTATTATGACCAAAACAGAAACTCTGAAACGTCACAGGGATCTAAAGCACCCTGTTATACTCTTAAGGTATGCACTGGTGCACAATCAAATCAAAAGAAATCACAGCGGCAAGTCAAAACACATCATTTCCCACAGAAAAAACAAAAAAAACAAACGGCATACAGTAGTGGCTCTGTTGTCGTCCGGCGGCTGGAAAGATTGATTGTTTCATGCCTCAGCTAGATTATGTTTGTGTTTCCACATTCAAGACCACAGTCCTCTTTTTTGTTTCAATTCACCTATCTTATATCATGACACTGATCATGATTTCTCACAGTAAGTACGAAGCAAAATATCCAACAATGACGATTATTACATTCAAAAGATTACAAAATTGGCATAATCGTAAAAAAATAAAAATTAAAATTAAATACAAAAATACACACACGGATCAGAAAATGGATGGATGGATGTTCCTTTTAAATGTCTAATAATGTAGTGATCATACTTGAGTTAAAATTTGCACGTTAGAGTTCTACTAAAATCATTATTTTCAATGTTACAACACTTCTATGGCAATTTACAAGTGTACAGCAAGTAAATTCCAATGCACTATGTACATTCATACAAGGAAACCATTCTTGAAATTATACATTTGCACCTTTTTTTATTTTAAAATAACACATTTTACTGCGATGGGCTGGCAACCGGTTCAGGGTGTCCCCCACCTACCGCCTGGGAACGGACGGGATAGGCTCCAGCCCCCCCCCCCCCCGCGACCCTTGTGAGGATTAAGCGGATCAGAAAAATGGATGGATGGATCACACATTTTATAAAATGTGTTTGGTCCAAAAGGAACTTTTATCATTTTTGTGTTTTTGACGTTTTCAATATTTAATATTCTTTTCAGAATCAATCAACCCTAGTGCGAACAATGAAGCCCTCTTATGTTACACCGCCTTCTTCACAGTAACATGAGCAACCTGACGTCTACTGCAGTGGACCACAACAAGGATTCTGCCCTCATTCTCTAGCATCCGCTGAGCATGTGCACACAGACAGAGACACACACAAATACACTATATGCAACCACATGTATATTTTATCACGAGCAAGTTGTATGTCCTCAGGAAAAGCTTTGCAAAGAAACACATTCTGCTCTTCATGTTCCACCATACCACAGCCAGTACCACTAATGCCCAACAGTAAACATTTCAAGGCTCTAACGGACCAAATGAACAATTCTTGTTGACTCGAGTTTCTTGGGCTTTCCCATTGTTGTGAGTACTGATCACTCCAAAGTAGTGCTGTCAAATTAATCTTAGGACAGGTCTAATAAATGATTAAAAGACCCAAATTCATATACTTTCATTCCCATGATGAGTGCAGTGACACCCCCCGCTATTGGTGGGGATAGGGATCGAGCCTTGCCGAATAATCAATCTGCCAAAGGGGGTTGTAATTGCATATGAATGCCCCAAGGTGAAAGCAACGCACTTAAAAAAGAAAGAATGACAAAACATTAACGCCATGCGTCCAACATGTCCACAATCATGAACCCATGTTACAAAACAAATGTATTTAGTATTGAAATTATTCAAACACAAACACCCTCCACATCAGGCTCATCAATAGTATTAGCTAGCATACTAGCCTAAATGACGTGCAAACTGCAAGTTTCAGTTTCACTTTTGATTACACAGCAGGTGCATTCAATGACCACCAATAAAAACGGACATCTCAATGATCACAAAAAAAAAAAAACCATTATCCAAGAATTAAACAGAACAACAACAAGATTCCACCAGTGGGCGCCAAAGTGATACTGTTATCGCATTGGCCTGAGCACAAAAACGAAGAAAATACATTTTTGGTGAGGAACGGAGGAGAAGTTCCAAAAAAAAAAAAAAGATACCAAACAGCATAATGCAGTGGGGAAACTGGAGACTGACAAGAGTACAGACATACTTCACCATCTTGACAACAGAACACTCCAGCTCGAATTGTTGCTCTGGCGGTATGAAGTGGCCAGGCCACTAAGAGCCATCCGGTCTGCATTATGTAACTGCGATGGGTCGTCGTTCTCCTCATGAATAATTATGACTCCTTGGTGGCTTAAATGGACCTGATCTTCGGTGGAAATAATGTGGTGGGCCACCAACTACCGGTACTTTGGTGGGCTATTCATCGCACACAGAAGATCATATTTTATTCAATATATTTACGATTATATATTTGTTAAATCAATCACCCGATTAATCTGTGATTGTCATTTTTATTCTGCCAAGTATCCAAATCGGCATCGGCCAAAAAAATAAATAAATTATGCCGTTCGGACCCTAGTTAGAAACATTCGGTGCTTGAAAAAAAATAATAGGATGCTGAAGACTCAGAGTCTGGTAGAAAAAAAAAAGATTCAGAGACAAAGAAACAGGCAGAGTGTGCATTATTTATCCCACCCAATCTTCTGATGCTTCATTAACGGATAGCTCTTAACTGTGCCAATGTGGGAATGTCGTGCTGTTGATCTACAATCGACAGTCCCAATTCCAGAGCGAGAAAACATATTCTTCTGGGTGTCGTATCTTAATCTGCCGTAACAAAACTTCTAGCAAGGCGTTCAATTACGTAACACCATAAATATGGCCCAGAGGGAGGGAAACGGCAGCCACATCGTCGCCACTGGAATACTGCACAATTTTCTCAGCGTGTAAATACGTGAGGTGGTTTTTTTTCCCCCGCAGAAAAATGGAGGAGGAGGGAAAATGAGCTAAAAGAGAATACGCAAGTAGGATTTGATTTATTTATTATTAACCTATCGAGCACAAGGCGGCATTCTTTAAATAGAAGGCGTACATGTGCAGCCAGTTTGCCATCTTGTCCTGATGTGTAATGGAGACATCAGACACCTCTTTAGCATATTTTAAATCAGAGAGATTGAAAGTAGAGGAGGAGTGAGCATGTTGGCTTTGAAGTTCTGAGGTTCTGGCTTTGAATCCTGTCTTCTGCGCCTTCCTTAGGTGTAACCCTAAGGAAGACAATTGCTGTCGAAAGATGACAGCTGGACTTTAGTGAACGAGTCCACATTTAAGGACTTTACGATGTTGGATGTTCTCTTTATAATAAATGTGCCGCACACAGTTTTGTTTTGTTTTTTAAATCAATATAGAAATCCCAATTCCGCAGAAGTTCTTTTCCTCAAATCAAATTTTCTGTACCGCCAACTACAGGACTTCAGTCAAAAAGTATTAACTGAGCAACTAGGACTGGGTCATGCGTATTACTTTCCTATATCACAATAGTTTGTTTTTTTTTTTCAATTTCCATTTTATTATTTTTGCTGTCGAGCGAAAACAGCAAAATAGAAAATTTGTTCAGATTTGTTTTGTTGGTCACCTGTTGCGAGGCACAGATCATAGGGCTAATCGTAAGTGATATTAGAGTTCAATCGCAAATTCCTTCTCATTGTGTGTCCCCCATGCATGCACGGCACCACCTTACCCCTAAGAGGCCAATACGCACAAATTTGTATTTGACAAAGACAGAGTTCAAGATTAAAGTGTTCGACGTGCAGGGATGAATTGGCATGAGACTCCGATGGTTGTTTGTTTAGTTGAGTTTTGGTAGCTGAAAAATTCCAATTGCTATTATTTCAGTATATTCTTATCAAACCTTCTTACTAATTCATTTGCTTGATGTCCTTTCAATCTAATTTTCTTTTCCTCAAATTTCAAGAATACAAAGATCCAAGGACTTTTATTTGTTGCACTGACGCTCATTTCCACATGAAATGGCGCAAAATACAATCCCTGAGATCCAGGTTAGCTCAGTAAAGGCTAAAAAAAAAAATAACATAAGATAAAATGAACACAATAAAGATATTATATATATATATACTGTATTCACAGTTTGAATCTGTGCAGAGATGCAAGGCATCAAAGGTGTCGATGGAGCAGAATGAAAATATAAGAGGCTGGAACTGTACATTGTGCAGGCATATTCCTCTTTGCAATATTGTGTCAGGAAAAAATCCATTTTCTACCTGTCATATTTAAGGCTTCAACCACTCAGAGAATATTTCAAATCGGATAAAATATGACCAAATTAATTTTTTTTCGCTTAGTAGACCCAAAAAAAAAAATTGCATCTTTAACCTTATTTCAGGGAGACACACATGGAAGCTCCGAGCCCTCAGAGTAAATAGCATATGAAAGCTTTGAAGCGGCAAATTCAAACATATTTGAATAGAAGAGCTCGTAGCAGTGACGTGATTGAACAAAGCTTGTCTTCTCTCTGATGCACACAATTAAGATCAAGTCAGGACACAGTGAACACCCACCCACCCGTGTCACATTAGCACACACACTTAGCATTTCAGATCAAAAGGGACACTTCTATGCATTTTTCAATTTGAAACTTCAAAAGGGACATTCATTTTGCAAACCAACCGCAGGTTTATTGAGGGAAATACGCTTCAAAAGTCGCACAAAAAAATACAAGAGGCCATCTCGCCGGATCACCATCAAGAAATTTTAACTGAAATCTTCCTTCTCTTTTTTCCAACACTGGTGCTGAATTTACCATGCATGGTTCAAGTGGCACAATTCAAATTTGTTGCTCTGAAATGGCACAATTGGGATACGTGCCAGGGCAGCATTAATGGAATCGGATATCATGAATCATTCCTCTTCCAAATATGGATACAAATTTGATACATATTAGATATGTGCCAAAGTGAGTGACATCATCGGAATACACCAAATTTGATTTCATCAAACCCTGACTGCGGATGATATGAGAAATTACTTCTTAGTTACAGAGAAGGTTACAAGCATGCGCGGTTGCACGTGTGCCTGCGGTGATAAGGGTGGCCATCCCACTGAAAGATTTCTAGCTATGCCCCTGGTTGACCCAATTAGCCAACTCATCAACTTTTCTCCTCTACATTAACATTTAAAGTCAGTTCATATCTAATGCCACGTTTCATTTCTGTAGAGAAACAAAATGTATGGTCGACAAGGTGACACAGTCTTCATATATGCGTGCAGGTACAAGAATACGCAAATAAGCTAGTGGATGACAATAGCAGTTCGTGTCACTAGCTTACTAAACTGATCACTGCTAACCTTAAAATATTCATACCAGCCATACAACGGGACCGGCTGCGAGAAACGAAGGTGGCTGCATGAAGTGAAGCTCCTTTTGTATTGCCCAAATTATGTACAATAATGTGCGGAAAATGACTGTATGCTAACGGCAACTTGATTTTGTAGTAGAAGTTGTATGATACAAAACACACTGGCATCACAACAGTTGTGCCATTTTACACTTCAGTATCCCCCAAAAAATGAAACGACCAAAGTAAAACACACTTGTTAGTTAATCTTTTAGATGCTCACTCAGATGACAGCTCACATGATGCCGGCTCCACTGTACATTTTTCATAACGTGACATAAAGCCTCCCACAGCCACATTTGAATGGAGGCTTGCTGTCAAAGTTCGGCCTTCCCATACAACTTCAAGTTTTGCTACCTTGGTTTTCATCAAGCCGCTCATCCACTTTGACTGACAGACAAACAAACCCCTAAAAACGTGTCCGTGACAGACGGTAGAATCTACGTCAGATCAGACAGCACAAATAATGAGCGTCCCCTCACCTCACGTAGGATCAAAGATGGCGGGAAGTGGGAGCGGCGCAGCGGCGCGAGGATTCTGCCGATGTATAAACATGTGCTTCTGCTCCTTTCTTGACTGCTTCAAATAGCGGCGGCGGCGGCGGCAGCAGCATACCAAATACATGATCAATATGCAACATGTTTGCCCAAAAACACACATACTGTATAAGTCATCGGACCAGAGCTCACTGGACACCAACAAAACATACAGCGAGGGGCGGTGAAGAACGGTCTAGTGCTTGTCTTGTTATGCACTTGGACAGTGCGACACAATCCAATGCAAAAGACATAAATTATTATCTTGTAAGTTTGAAATTGTTATAAAAATCCCTGATGGCTCAGAAATGTAGAGCTGCTTTTATCTTTAGCTTGTCGGTGCCTTTCGTTTGCCTTACATGGGCTGGTAGATGGGCTGTCACTTATATAGCACTTTTCTACTCGGGTACTCAAAGCGCTTTACTGTTACCTCATCCACCTACTGATGACGCAGCATCAGGAGCAACTGGGGGTGCAGTATCTTGCCCAAGGACACTTCGGCAAGGTCGCAATGGGAGCAAACTACCAACCTCTGGGTTGGGAAACGACCACTCTACTACTGAGCCATGCTACCCTTTATTAGGTCCACAAAGGCTCACAAAATTATCCAAATACACCAAAAACAAGCATTTCCCCACTGGGTTTAAGTTTACAACACTATACTGTATTACAATCTACAGTCACATAACTAGAGACTGTTATTGCTTTAGTAGGGTGATTGCGCGGCTCAGTTGGAGGACTAGTGGCGATTGTGCTGAGACTTTGAAAAAAAATTTTGTCCATAAACATTAAATATTGAAAAAATGTTGTTGTTAGTTGCTTACTTTGTAATGATGTTAAAAAAAAATACAGACTGTTTTAATGTTCCTCAATTTTCAGTTTGCTGAATGCACTGTGGGTCAAAAAGGGTCCAAATGCACTTCAGAAACAACCGGTGCGTACAACATGTAGAGAAACAAGATGATATTTCAGCATACAAACACATGCTCACCTATGAGTGTTAGTCTGCATTTTGGTGGTGCAACAAGGGTGCCGCCAATGTGCTCAACGTTGCGGGCCAACAAGGTCGCAACAGCTAACACCGCTGATTTCTCCCCAGACCCGTGAATTAAAGTGGCTGGCGCTTTGGGTGCGGTGACACCAAAGAGTGAAAAATAGATTTCCTCCATTTTTTCCTCCCCGGGAAAAAGAAAAAGTTTATTTAAAAAAAAAAAAAAAAAAAAGTTGTCCAAAAAGTTGCTCCAGCCGTCAGTTGTGCCGCCTGTGGCTATTACACTCTTGATAGACACTTCACAGGAGCCTCCTCGCTGCAAAGCACAAACAGCGGCTGAGGAGCTCCCGCTGCTTATCCTCGTCCTCTGATGTGTGTCAGCACCTTCATCTCCTTCCCGGAAAACACACAGACACACGCGCACGTACATGCACGCACACCTTCCTTCTGGTCATCCATTCTACTCTCCATCCTCCCACCTCCTTGACTGATGCAGATGTTGAGCCTCCTGAATTGCTATTGTTGAGCACATGATGATAAAGTGAAGCAGATGCGCACATGGATGAGTCTCCCATTACTCGCTGCACTTAGAGGGTCAGCGGGCGGGATGCGAGGGGGATAACAGCTCGTGTGACATAACAGGCATGATAATGTACCGGCATAATCACGTGCCGTGTGGGATATCTGAGGCCATCCATCTGTCCGTTACGCACTCAAATGCTTTCAATTGCGGTCAAATTCTCTCAGTATTATCATACGTCAATACACATGGAGAACACTAATTCAGTGTTTCCCAATCTTTTTTTTTTTGGGCGCCAAAGCCCATACAGTATGTGACCCGGCATAGCAAAATGAGTCAGAAGTCATGGTAGATTTTGAGATCGGAAAGAATAATGGTTTAGTAGGTTAAACGTCTACCGCTTTTATTAAAGAAGGTTTTCATGTTCATGAACTAAACATCATAAAATGTTAAAAAAAAAACACACACATTTTGTGAAAGGTACTCAACAAAGAAGTCAGTAATTACCTCAAAATAGAGTTGTTGTTGACATCCCAAAGTAACCCAAATTGGATGAAATCGCTATCCCAGCGCTAAGTCCAAAATGTACTGAGCCAATGCTGGGCTATGTATACTCAGCGTATTGGGTTGAAGATTTGACCCAGCATTTCGGATGAAGATTCTGATCCAACAAGGGGCAATCAGTAATTCAAGCAACTACCTTCGTCGAAATCTTTAAATCTCAACTGATGACTATTTCGAAACACACAGATTTGGTTCAACCACAACTCATGTGCAACTAGTGTCTCGCACTGCCTCAACCCTCGACATCTGGATTTTGGCCTGTTTTACTGCCACATTACTGCATCATATCATGTGATAAATATTGCCCATTCGGTATCGCCTGCAGCCTGGAAGGGGAATTCCTCGATCTGTTGGCCCTTTCTTTTCAAGGTTTCTTCCTTTATTTTTCCAAAGACAAAAACGTTTCATGGGGATCAGGGGAAATTTATGTAACTAGAACAAGAAAAAAAATTGAACATTTTCCTCTTAATAGTGATGGTTTGGTGAAAACACAATCTATTTTAGCATACCGACTAAAACAATCAGATTTCATGAGTTTTGTTGAATATGACTCAAGCGGGTTAATTTTGTACATTTCTGAATGGCCTAGGTCTGATAAATGAGTAAAATTTAACTCAATATTCAAATTTTGTGCAAGAATGAAAGATTCCATTGTTCAGTAAAATATTTAAAACTTGACAAAGTTCTACACCCAAATACAAAATCTGTTGTTGTACAGATCTGTGCGGTCTGTGATGATGACAGAACGGCAGAGTTACTAAACCCTATCATGAAAGCAGATTTAACACTTCTTGTTTTCATAAGATTTATGTCGATGCCTTATTTCCATTGAATAAATGAGGTGGTGCACAGCTGTGGGAAGGATGAAGTGTAGCTGGAATAAACTGCAGGTGTGATATTAATGAACCGCAACTCTGAACTCCATTGGCAGCCAAAATAGGTGAGACATACAGTATATGGCTGTATTCCATCACACAATGCCAAAGCCGGATTGGTGCCTTAATGAAGACATGAAGTGCAGAGTCATGGAGGCCTTGCACAGAACACCGCGGAGAAGCCATAACATACAATTAGAATGCCTCCGAATGCGTGTTGGGATTTCAGGCTCAGCTCTTTCCTGGTTTAGGTCTTACCTCTCAGAGAAGACGCACCGTGTAATTTATGGTAATACGACGTCTGAGTTTTGTAATGTTACATGTGGAGTCCCACAGGGATGAGAACTTGGCCCTCTCTTGTTCAGCATTTACATGCTTCCGCTCCGTGACATCATACATAAATATAACATTAGTTTTCAATATTATGCTGATGATTATGCTGATGATACCCAACTACATATGCTGTACATATGTGCAGTTGATTTGACACATTCCTCGCTGAGATTCAACAATAGATGACTTAATTTTTTTGTTCTTAACCCCGATAAAACCCAAGATGATGATTATTGGTCCTGCTCGGCATCTGCATCTATTCAAGGACGCTACTTTCAGCCTCGATAAATGTACTATTACCCAAAGTGATTCAGAAAAAAATGTCAGTGTGATAGTTGATTCAACGCTCGCTTTTCAAATGCACATTAAGAATATAAATAGAACTGCGTTTTCTTTTCACTTTCGCAATATCGCCAAAATACGTCCCCATTTTATCTCCTGGTGATGCAGAAATCATAATTCACGCGTTTACGTCTCGCCTCGATTATTGCAACATATTGCTCGCTGGGCCTTCCATCTCCAGTGTTAAAAGCTTACCGTTAGTACAAAATGCTGCAGCTAGACTCCTGACGAGGAAGTTTGATCACATTACCCCGATGCTAGCCAACCTGCATTGTCTTCCTGTTGGTTTGAGATGCGATTTCAAGGTTTTACTACTTATAAAATATGACACGGCCAGTTGTTTTCAATAAGGAGTTTCATCCAAGTCCATTATTTCCTCGAGGGAACAAAACACGACACGATCCCGCGTAAACAAATAACAACTTCATCTGATTAACGGCCAGTTGTTTTCTATAAGGAGTTTCATCCAAGTCCATTATTTCCTCGAGGGAACAAAACACGACACATCCCGCGTAAACAAATAACAACTTGATCTGATTAGATGTGACAGCATTCATACAAAATTTAACACACAATTTGGATAAAATGGTTTAAATGACACCAAGCCCCAGATGGATACAAATTTAGGCCCTTCCATTAGTTTGGCATGAAAATTTGCCTCACCATTTTTGAGTCCGATTTTTTGGCAAATTCCAGCTTGGCCTGCCTATTCTTCCCTCAAACATGTCCACTTGGTTCAAAATGCTGCTGCCCGCTTCTTAACTGGAACATGTAGGAGGGAGCACATGACTTCTATTCGGGCCACTCTCCACTAGACGCCGTTACATCTCTTACTGTAGTCTTCACAGGCAAACCCCAAATCAGAAACTAAGCTATAGACATTGAGCATTTTTATTGTTTGACTAATCAATGTAAAGGACAATAAGACACACATGTCAGTAAGACGTACCAATCGCTAACAAGCACAATGTGAGCACCTTTAGTCCCGAACCTTGTGAAGGAAAAAAAAAGAAAAAAACTGCTATCCCATTAGCAACATGAAAGGTTGGGAAACATTGGGAAATGACTAAAAAACACACACGCTCTTATCTCACAGTCACTCTCCTCTGCTAATTAGGAAGCGCTCAAGGCGGCGCTTAAGTCGCCTGTGCTACAAATGAGTTGCCAGGTTTCCCTTGGGGAGACTGCTGAATAAAAATAAACACGTGACTAGTGCAGCATGATAATATGTGTACACCGACCGTGCTGCAGGGGCGGGAGGGCTCTGCGAGTGGAGGAATCGAGTTCCGACATCAAAGCGGGGGAACCAAAGTCTTCATTATGGCATGCGTGCATGTGCGCGTACATGTCAGCACATCCTGATGTGGACTTCCCCCTGTGTGGTTTAAGATGGCTCTTTATTCGCAAAGGCTGCATGACTGTGAGCAGATTGATATTCAGCATCTTTGGCAGCGCAGTCGCTCTGTCAAACAAACCAACTGATCTCCAGGAGCCTAGGAAGACGCATGGATGCTCATCCGGGCGCACCGGATGGGTGCGAGATGTGTTAATAAACAGCTTCAGGGTGGGTTATTAAGAAGTGAGGGGGATGTTAAGAGCAGAAGTGTACCCACTCAAACAGGATGCGAGCACAATCTGCAATTAGTTCTGTTGAGTTTTAAAAGATGATTTGTACCACCTCATCAGTGAAGCATGATGGTTGGCAGTGCTGTGGTCAAGCGAGCATGTGTGGCTGCCAATGGAACTGGTCCACTTGTATGTATTGATGATGAAGCAGCAGGATGAATGTGTTTTGGGCAATATTAGCTGATCAGAGTCAGCCAAATGCTTCAGAATTCATTGGACGGCGCTCCACAGTGCAGATGGACAATGTCCAGAAGCATACTGCAAAAGCAACCTGAGTATTTCCTCAGGCAAGAATTGGAATGTGTGCTGAATTTACCAACTCGAATCCAATTGAGCATCCATTTCACTTGGTGAATTAAAAAAAAAAAAAAAAAAAAAACAACTCAAGGGAATATGCCCCAAGAACAAGCAGGAACTTAAGACCGTTGAAGCAGA
>NW_017805453.1:971092-1013626 GCF_001891065.2 Hippocampus comes
CTCGGTTTTCGAACGTCTCGGTTCTCGACAAATTCGGTTTTCGACCAAAAATTTTGAGATTTTTATGCCTCAGATAATGAACAAATTTCGGTTCTCGAACAAACTGAGCACACTTGAATGCACCATTTGACTCCTCTCGCCTTCCTTACAAGAGGAAGTGAGGCTTCCTCGTGTTGCTTTCCATTGTGAGCAGACGTGTTCAACAAACATTTTTATTTTAAAAAGAGCGTGGTTTCGGTTTTCGAACAGCCTTCTAGAACGGATTATGGACGAAAACCGAGGTTTGACTGTATCTTTAATAGGGAATCACAATATCACTGTTTTTCAGACCAATATCGGCATTCACTCTGAGAACTGTTACCTCGAGTATTTTGATATATAAAATTACTTTATACAATTAACACAATGACAAAAAATATGAACAAATACCTTTCTTTCTGAATCAGATGGTGGTTCGCTGATGTGTAAAGCTGCCACAGTTCAGCTGAGGACAACTTTTTTTTTCCCCTCAAGTATCAGTGTTTGATACCGGCAGCGTCCACGAGTACTCGATACCATAAAACAAGGCTATTGGCCCCATGCAAGTACTCAACAGTCCCGAATCTTCAGCTATGTTGCTGTTTCTGAAATTGTCTCGGAGCAAGGTGTTCTGCATGACTGCCCCATTGGTGCATAACTGAGGGGATAACTAACGAAATAAACACTTGGATATCATTTTTTTTCACCCATGGCATGACCAACTCAGGTGGGCAAAGATCCAGAGCTACTTTCAAGCGACAGCCTGACTTTCTATGGAAAACACTGTCACACAGAGGTACCATCAAGCAGAAGCGCCCCCCCTCATCCCACATGGGTGCACCAACCCTGCTAGTATTCCATCAATTAATCTAATACATTGTATTTTGCATTCAAATGTAATCCAAAATATTTTTTGATTGTTTAATAACAAGTTGTTTTTTTTCCATTTTGACCACATTTGACCACAAATACGCCTACATTTGACCTCATTCAATGACATCAGAATTGAAAGAGCAACAGGTTAGCAATTGTCATGTATTCAAACAACTTGCCTTCAAGTAGAAGTCGAAGTCTAAGTTGTGAATTATCTTGTGACAAGCAAGGATTGTTTTTTCCAACCACCTGTTAATGAGGCAATTCTTCAATATCAATGTTCAGTTGCATTGATTCAGTACACAAGCCTATTTTTAGACACCTGGAAACAGTTTTAAAATGTGTAAAGTGTGTGTCCACTTTCACATTCACATCACTAGGAAGAATACAAATCGCCTTCTTGCTCTCCTGCATATAAGTGCAAGTAACTCGAGGAGGCTTCTCATCTGTCGTTGGGGTCTCAAACCTCACGGGAATCTCCTCAGTTCTCCCTCCTGGGAAAGCAAGCCAGCTTGAAAATAATAACATTTTGCCGCGACACACTTGCTGTTGCACGCCATCGCTCATGACCCTGACAGGAAATAGGTTGACGATGCCCCCGAGTGAGCGTTTTACCGAGGTGGACATTCAAGATAAAGTGAAGTCACACAACTGAATCAAATACGCCTACATTCCTATAAGCATGCATGTTAGCCTAATTGACGACTAAATCGTCCATAGGTTTGGATGAGAGTGGGAATGGTTGTTTGTCTCCATGTGTCCTGGGCCTGGATTGACAAACGACCAGATATAATGAATCCAGATAGTCATCCATCCATCCATCCAATTTCTGATCCGCTTATCCTCACAAGGGGTGCGGGGTGTGCTGGAGCCTATCCCAGCCGTCTTCGGGCAGTAGGCGGGGGACACCCTGAACCGGTTGCCAACCAATCGCAGGGCACACAGAGACGAACAACCATCCGTGCTCACACTCACACCTAGGGACAATTTTGAGTGTTCAATCAGCCGGCCATGCATGTTTTTGGAATGTGGGAGGAAACCGGAGTACCCGGAGAAAACCCACGCAGGCCCGGGGAGAACATGCAAACTCCACACAGGGAGGCCGGAGCCGAGATCGAACCCAGGACCTCCGCACTGTGAGGTCGACGCGCTAACCACCACGCCCAGATAGATCAAAAAGATGCAAAACCAAAAGTGTTTCTATCTTACGATTAACATTCATAGTGGATGTTTGGCCTCATCAAAGTACCGGTTTACCACTTATCCCTGTCTTTGACCTGTTTGAAGTCGCCATTGTCTTGCTAGCACATGGCTATGAGAATTCTTAGTTTGCATGTCACATCCACACAACCCAAATGACCCATTACATTCACGTAATAAGACAATGACCTGATAACTCCGGGCACAAAAGGAGCAGCATCTGTCCCACCCATATTGACACATGTCACAGAGCACACTATTTTAATGCCACCAGCTGTCATTTGCAAATTAAGCAAATGCCAGTCATTTTCCACTCAAATGTTCCCAAATACATCATAAATCAGTAGAGTAATAAAATGAAAAAGAATGGTGGAATGCCAACCACTGAAGTCATATCAACACAATTGTTGGGATTCTATTTACTGGTCACATTTGAGCAGTTCATTAGAATGTTGACGATTTGACAGATATGTGTGTGAAGAATAAAAAAACAATATTCACAAAGATATATATATTTTTTACCGACAGTTTCATTGATAAATAACCGTTCTGTATTAAATATAAAATACAGGATAACAATAAAAAGAAAATGGGCTACATTTTCTGAATCTGGTAGGGCACTGCCCCTCCTCCTGTCTTGAATGCAGAGTCAGCACTGTTGCAAATACATGGAACAGTTGCAGGTGTGTTTGTGTTCCTGCACACAGCCTGTTTATACAAAAAAAAAAAAAAAAAACAATAATAGAAAGGAAATTAATCTTATCTGAGAGGAAACTGAGGGCAGCAAGAAGTTGGGAGTTTGAAAGGAGACAGGAGGCAGCAAGAAAAGCTTGCAGTGGGCATCGTGGACGTCAGAGGTATGGTATATACTCTTTACTTTTTTCAATTTCTAGCCGAGCGTGTTATAATTAGGGAGAAATTATTAATCTTTTAGACGAGCAATGCCAGCCTTGAGAAATAGTACCAACTAGCATCAAGTGAGTACAACCGTTTTGGTACTGAGCAGCGCAAAGGAGGGAAAAATGTCTCAGTCGACATCCTCCTGCAGCAAAAGCCAACGATGAGGGACATAATGAGCGAGAGGGCCATGCTGTTCCACACAGTGAATGAGTGACCTGACCTGTAATAGCTTGTTAAACAGTTATCAGAAGAGAGAGCAAACAGTCTGTTGTCAGCTACACACACAGACACACAGGCTGAGTGGCTTCCGCGGAAAACAGAGGTCAAGTCAATGACATAAGGTCTGCTTTATGATGATGCAGTTTGTAAAATCAAACCACTCGCATCATTTGGTACATCTGTAAAGTCTTCTAAAGTATTCTGCTATAGCAGGGGTGCCCAAACTTTTTGGACCAAAGATCTACTTTTCGATCAACTAACCTCCCGGGATCTACCCTTACCGGCACGCGCGCGCACGCGCGCACGCGCGCACACGCACACGCACACGCACACACACATATCGTAGCTCACACGTACCCTTTTAAAGTGCTTCCCTGGGCCTTCCTAGATTCCTATTCTTTGCCCGTGCCCTCAGTGAATTGTACACGAAGCAAACTCTGAATGAGAATAATGACGATAAAAGATAGAGCGAAACAGCTCTGATCACAAGCTGCAATAGCAGACTGCTGAGCGCTAACAACTTCCGGTGATGTAATCACGCGCCACTGTAAATTCAAGATTTACCTGCTTTATTTTATTTTTTTAATATATTTTTTTTTTTTTTGTGAAAATGAGACTGATAGGATGATTAGGGTGCAGCGTATATTAACACAAAAATATATTACTAACATGTACAAAGACACACAAATGGTTGTTTGTTTTTTTTTTCTCCTCGACACTCCTCGGATCTACTTGGGACCTGTCTTAGATCTACCAGTAGATCAGGATCGACGTAATGGGCACCCCTGTGCTATAGGATCGTGCAAATTAATACATCTGTGCCTGTGTCAGTCAAATCTCAGCATCAATTTTCCTTTAAAATTTAATTTAATTTAAAGTAACAGTAGTAAGAGTATGGACAAGTGTATTTATTTCACTAGGAGGCTTTTCTCTAGATTTCTGTTTGAAGCACCTGAGCGCAAATGTGAAGTGAATTCAGAGGATTCGTTTTTAAAAACATTATGCATGTTTGACGGTAATTGCTGAAACATGCCAATGCTGAGAACTATGTCATACTCAACTGTGGAGATAGAATCTTAAATAGTTTTTCACTATTTCAGCTTTTTGCAATTTTGGGTCGTGGCTAAACCGGCACCCCATCACACGCTTTGCAATGTGACAAAAGTGAACCCTCCCCAACTATATAAGAACTTGAGCGCCTTTGTTCACATAAGCAATTGTGACATGCAGTGTGCTGATTGGCTACGACTACACCCCGAAAATGAGTCTTCCCTTTGGATAGCCTGCTGGCATGCCTGTTTTAGAGAGCCTCGAGTGAGTGCGTGCACATCATGGAGAGAAGGCGGGAGTGTGAGGTGAACAGAAAAAAAAAAAAGTCTGACTTGAAAACCAGCATGTGCACCAAGGCTTTGGACTGACATGGCCACTTTAGAGCGCCTCATAGTCACAGCGTCAAAAAGTTCTGCGAGGGCCTGCTGGAATTAATTTTCAGCCACTGGAGGCTTTAAGCAGTTACGTTTTCAATCACGTCACTATGCGGAAGCCTATGAAAGATGCAATACAAGGTAGCATCCAGTGTTCCACGTCGTAGTAGAGGTACACTGTATGATTGACAGTTGACAGCTGAACGAGGCTTGGTTTCAATGCATTCAGTGGTTCAGTCATTTTGGTTATTTGTTTTACATATTTGACATTGTTTTTAAATCCATCCATTTTCTAATCTGCTTGTCCTCACGAGTGTCACGGGCATTTTTTTTTCATCACTCAAATTTGGCGGGGCTGTTCGCGACACTTCTTTGCGGCGTGTCAAATTTAGAGGTCATTTTCATCTATATTTTGGTAGAACCTGTTATCATCAGTAAATGCTTTCTTGTTCAATCCAATTTGAAGTGCAGTCTGGAAAAACTGTGTAGTCTACAAGGCTTGCTGTGATGCTTCTCCTTCAATTTAAGGGACCAATTCAGTACAAGGTTCGTAACCATTTTGAGTATCCTTTTGTAATACTGGTTTACATAGGACAGCGACAAAGAATGAAAATGGTCAAGCAAGGTCTGCTTCCCAGAGGTCTTTGACCTGATAAGGGGACACAGCAAGCCTGGAAGAAACAGCGAGGTTACTGAGGGGTCAGAGTCACGTTACGGGGGGGTTGGGGGGGGGGGCGGATAGTCATGCGGACTATCTCACGAGCTTCGCAGTCGTAAAACCACAAAAATGTGGATCTGTCGCTCTCTCTTTCCACGTACATCTTAGAATTGTTGAAAACAATGGAATTAAATGAATAATAAATAAAGTACATGGATCTTATGTGTGTGGTCCTGTCTTGCTTTACGGAAGAAATGAGATGTGTGTAAGGTTTCAGATCTATTTCAAATACTCTCAACTTTCACGCCTATTTTCCAGAACTGGGAGGAACGTAAGTGTGACATAAATTCAAGTCACAAGGAAGTACGGCAGAAATAAAGTCAGTGTTAAATTACCGGGTCCAAAGTTCTATGTTTGGAGCCGTTGAAACATCGTGACAAAAGCGGTGGTACAATTTGAAGTTGAAGCAAACTTTTCTGGAAGAAAATTCCTCAAAAATTAAACTTAGAGATCAAACCATGTGTGACATCATGCAAATTTCATCAGACATCAGCTCAGTTAGCATTTAAATCATTAACTTGTATGGACTGAGACCTAGAACAAATGAAGCAGCTTGAAATTCTGATCACACAATCATTTCTACGTGGAAAATCGATTGTAATGATAACTTGGAAAGTAACCAGCATCATAGCTCAGATTGTGTTCAACTTTGGAGTTACCACTGTAATTGACTGATCTTTAGTTCGACTATCAAAGCTCATGTTACACAAGGTACAATATGAGGTGCATAATCTAACACAAGCGCACACAACTCAATTGTTTATTTTTACTTTGCCCCTCAAAATAACGATTTTTTTTTCCATCGGAGTCGTGCAGGTTATAATGGTCAATATTCTTAACCATCAGATCAACGCTCACATCTGTCCAACATGGCTCGTGGAGCTTCAGTTATTCATGAGAGTTCAGAGCGCCCACATGCAGCGGCTCGCGTTACCCCGTCCTACAACTCTACACTAGCAAACTGGTACACTGCTCACAATAGTTTACTCTCGCCACAACAAGGGAGTCACTTTACGACTGAAACATTCCATCTCACGCGCACACACACGCACACACACACACACACACACACACACACACACACATGCATGAATAAGAACTCCATGGCAGAGGTGAATACTAAATACGTCCATGAAAAAATATGATCCATCCATCCATTTTCTGAAGGGGGGGGGGGGGGGGCTGGAGCCTATCCCAGCTGTCTTCGGGCAGTAGCCGGGGGACACCCTGAACCGGTTGCCAGCCAATCAAAGATTTATTATTGTGTTTCGTAGGGCTTGTTTTTTCTCCAGCAAATTAGGTTTTCAGAAGCCTGAATGTAATAACAATATATAATATTTAATTTAGTAATATATTTAATCATATTTATGAAATAAGAGTTGGGTTTAGCAAAACGCCTTCATGTGTGGAGTTTGCATGTTCTCCCCAACGTGGGTTTTCTCCAGCTACTCTGGTTTCCTCCCACATTCCAAAAACATGCATGACAGGCTGATTGAACACTCTAAATTGTCCCTAGGATCATTGGGAACGCAGATGGTTGTTCGTTTCGATTTGCTGGCACTACTGGCCAACCTCGACACCTTTTTTTTAACTGCAGTCTATGTGAAATGCAAATGCATTCTACAACATCCCAATGTTGATTGGAGTTTAATTGATTTTACTAATCATCACCAACATTACTATACATTCAATGCACTAGTAAAATAATTATGCAATAAAAGTATTTCACATGTTAAAATGAAATTGCACCTAAATAAATGCTTGAAATCAAACACTTCTAAAAGATCAAATGTAACTGTATGAAAAGTTACGTGGTCCTCAACAAATGCATTGTACTGGATAAAAATAAAAATAAAAGTTGAGAACACTGTAACATTATGCACGTTATTATTTCAGTGATTTTTCGCAAATAATTGGTACCCAACATGAACTATGTCAGCTAATGTGCGTTGAAAACTTTGATGCTCATTCTGCAGATGTGCCATGAAAAAGCATGCTCTCACTGACCATACATAGTCCATGCACGGGCCATACGTTCCATCGCCCTACTCGCCAATGCACGTTGCCGCATGATGGCACCGGCTCACTTATTAAATAATATTAAAAACAAATAATACACTGGGCTTGATGTTTGGATGACGTAACATAAAAAAAAATCCCCCCAAAATTGGCTCCTGTCTCTTTAATTCACTTTATCCTCCTCATTCATCCAACCACAGAGAGCCACTCAATTCAAACTGTAGAAAAATCCCCAAGGAATCGGGTCTCTCTAGCTGGGGGGTGGGTGCCCCCATGTCTGGGATGACTACCGGCTTGAGTGTAGTAAAGGTCTTTGTTAAGCTGTCCTGCTGCTGAAAATATCTGCTGTTGAGGCACAATGGCGACAAACAGCCACATGTGAGCTCAGCACTGAGCAGTCAATCTTTAATTAGTGATTGCATTTTTAAAAAACGGGGGCCGGGGGGGGGGGGGGGGGAAGATGGCAGGCCTCTTTTAGGGCTGCTAAACTGTTCCGAAAGTGCAGGAAAAAAAACCTGAACGATGTATCAAATGTACTTTATTCTGATTTACTCCATAAAATAGTCCCACCAGGCCCCAAGCTAATTATGTGTGTCGATGACTGACAGACATTAACTTGATTACAGTGTCCAAATGGCCACTAATAAAGCAGATGCCATGCAGTGTTTTGTTGTTTTCTCAGCTCACTTACCTTTTCAGCTCTTGACAGCTCCCTCACAAAGTCCTGACATCCTCAGCAGAATTCTCCTTCTTTCAGGTATCCATCCATAGTGTGTCCAAGACAACTGTCTATACGTCGCAGAAGTCAGGGATGCTGCCACTGGTTTTTCTTTCACATGTGAAGAGAAACCCAACAGGACTTTTGTGGTGTGTGTGTGTGGGCAAGGTAGCAGCCACCACCACCACCACAACCTCGAGCATGGTGCCTTATTCAAACAGTGCTCCCGGTGTGGAAACACTCGTGACCTGGAAAACATGGAGTGGATTCACCAGTGTGGATTCATTCACTTCACAGTACCAGAGAAGGAGAGACTTGGTTCGCAAAAAAAAACATATTTATGGCAAAAGTTGTTCATTCGGTTACTGTTCTTGTTCATTAAAAGTGACAGTTTTAAGGTAATTTATGTGAGAAAAAAATATTTAGAGACCCCTCTTTAACTTGGAAGGTTGGGGGATGCAAGGATAGGGTAATTCGTAACTGAGGTAAAATAAAATAAAAAAACGTTTATATGAGTATATGGAAGGTATAGGAAATAGTTAATTATAAATAATGAATGTTCATTGTTAAAATCCATTATTTATAATTAATACAATTATAATCAACAAACGGCCCGGTGGAAAAACTGGTTAGCGTGTCAGCCTCACAGTGCAGAGGTGCAGGGTTCGATTGCGGCTCAGGCCTTCCTGTGTCGAGTTTGCATGTTCTCCCCGTGTTTGCGTGGGTACCCTGGTTTCCTCCCACATTCCAAAAACATGTGTGGCAGTTTAATCAAAAACTTTTGATCAGGGGTACTCAAACTTTTTTAACCTAAGATCTACTTTTCAATCAACCAACCTCCCACGAGGGACCCGTTACCGCGCATGCGCGCATACGCACACACTTACACACGCATGCCCTAAACAACTGTAATGTCCTTTTCAGTCAACAGCAAGTGACAAATTGGCTGCCCCCTGAGATGGATAAAACAGGGTGGAATTTGCTGCTGAATTCATATTCCACAAACACAATATTCATGGGAAAGCCATGTTTGGATTAATGGGGCTGCATATTATTGTTGACATTTTTTTTACTTGACTCCCGTTTAAATGTATTTTTAAATTGTTTAGTTTTAGTGATATGTTTTATTTGTTTACAATGAGTCAGTGAACAGATCATTTATATGATACACAAACACCAAAAAATAAGTCAAATACTGTATAATCATATAAAAATTCTAAATTAATACAAGACAAAAATTACTTATTCACATATTTGTGTTATAATGAAATGGTTGCCTTCTGACTCACTTACTTAATATTGTGCTCTGGAATGAACATGGAAAATAATCTTGTCCAGGTATAAGGATGTGTGTGTGTGTGGGTGTGTTCTCAAGATTTGCTTGGGTAAAAAAAAATTTTTAAATGTGGGCCATGACTTGATGTCTATGAAAAAAATGACCCACTGAAACCTCCTCAAATCAAAGAGAGATTATCCCAAATCAGTAAGAAGTAAGTTTAAGGTGCAAAGTTCACACATCCCAACACTTTTGTCCATGTTTTCAACAGCTTGACCCCAATTCTGTGTCTTGAGGACTTGCCTTGGTGCATCTTGGCCATGGTTTCCTTCCCACTCCTCTCAGTGTGACAGTACAAAGTCTGGCAGCCCATAGATGCACCTTACAATTTAAACCAGACATCCAATGGCGAGCCTCCTCAGCCTTAACAGTCACTCGTGACATTTGCACAACAAAGGAAGGCCCTGGTTGATTCATCAACGCCCCCACCCTCCCTCTGTCCATGCTCTTCACACACACCCCCTTTCACCTCCTTTCGCTTACCCTGGTGACTCCTCCTCCTCTTGTCTTTTGTGCTTGGTGACCAAAAATCCGCCTGTGACCCTCCTCCTCCTCCTCCTTCTCCTCCTGGGCCGCCACTAATCTCCTTGTGTGCCCGTTGGGATTGAGTGCTTCAGTGCACCCGCACGGGACACAACGCGCTCTGGTCTCATTTGCAGAAAAGCGTCTGTGTGGTGTCATTTTGGTCCGCATGTAAACACAGATGCGGGGAATTTGCTCTGTTTGACAGTGATCACTCATTAGGTAAAACATATTTTGCTTTGTGGGCAATTGACATAATTTTCTTCTCGCATTTCAGCGCTAATGCATCCATTAGGATCCCAACCCCACGTCCCCACAGACACACATACAAGGTTCCCATGGGGTTGGAGTAGGCTTTGTATTTCACATTGAGTGGCTCTATAGCAACAGTGATCTCACAGGAGGGGCAAGTGGACCACGCGGTATCCAGAGACACACATGCACACACTGATTTTTTTTGACTTGTGAACACAAATTTGGCATGCAAATGTATAATGGCAAGGGACTCAGCAGTTTGCACATAAGTAAATATTCTTCGAAAAAAAGAAACTTCAATCCGTTTATTGCCACCCTCAGATGAAGTTACTTTCAAACTAAACATAAAACAAAGAGAACTGCGTGTTTTATAATTCCGCTAGCATTATTAACATCCGTTGGGAAACACGGTAAGCACACAGGCTAACAATTAGCATTTTTGTGTTGGTGTTGTTACTCTTTAAACAATGGATATATTTACACAAAATGGGTACTAAGAGGCATATATTATTTACCCTCTGCGAAGATTGACTAATATTACTTCCGTGCTGAGAAGGTGAGAGAGGAGCTGGCCATGTCACGACCAACTGAATGAGCAGCACAGGAAGCACCGAAGGAGAGAGAGTGACAACAAAATGTTTATACTGTATTCTGTTTTTGTGTTGGTGTTGTTACCCTTTAAACAATGTATATATTTACACAAAATGGGTACAAAGAGGCATATATTATTTACCCTCTGCGAAGATTGACTAATATTACTTCCGTGCTGGGAAGGTGAGAGAGGAGCTGGCCATGTCACGCCCAACTGAATGAGCAGCACAGGAAGCACCGAAGAAGAGAGAGTGACAACAAAATGTTTATACTGTATTCTTTTATTTGCACCAAATAGTTATTTTACTAGTATATATGTTTATCAGCATAATGTTATAGAATGCTAGAAGTTCCTTCTGGCTTTTTCTCTATTTATTTTGATGTTCGCTAAATGTCTGAATGCACAGAGTGGTTGCTTCCCAACCTAGAGTTTGGTGATTTGATCCCCGGCCATTGCGACCATGTCCAAGTGTCCTTGAGCAAGATACTGAAACCCCAAGTACAAAAAGTTAATAATTAATTCAGTCAAGGACGGTATGGGGGTAGACTCGTTAGCACGTCCACCTCACAGTGCAGAGGTGCAGGATTCGATTCCGGCTTTGGCCTTCCTGAGTGGAGTTTGCATGTTCTCGCCGTGCCTGCGTGGGTTTTCTCCGGGTACTCCGGTTTCCTCTCACATTACAAAAACATGCATGACAGGTTATTGGAACAGTCTAAATTGTCCCTAGATGTGATTCTAAGTGCAAATGGTTTTTCGTCTATGTGTGCCCTGCGATGGGCTGGCAACCAGTTCAGGGTGTCCCCCGCCTACTGCCCGAAGACAGCTGGGATAGGCTCTAGCATGCCTCCGACCCTCGTGGGGATAAGTGGATTAGAAAATGGACGAATGGATAATTCAGTCAAACATTTGACTGAATGTTTGATGTTTCTCATTTGCTGGCATTATTAACTGTGACCAGAATTTAACATGGATTGAATTTACTTTAAATGTAAAGTAATTCACAAAAGAAAAACAAAACAAAGAGGTTGTATCTACTCATCAGGTCTTCCGAAAGATCCTCCGTATCAGTCGAAATAATGCATTGTGCCGCACAATCTTGACGACCCTTTTCCATTGGCTCTCCTCCTTCCACAGACCCAAACGCTTCTTCTCGGCTTTGACCTCTGCCCTGTGCAGCCGCTTGTGCAGACGCCAGTATAAGCGAGTGTCTGGCGAGAGGCCAGTGACCGGAGCAGTGCGGGCGAGACCCAGACTCAGGGCCTGTTCGTTCACTGAGCGGCCCCAGGACGACCCCTGCTGGACAACAGAGGGAGCACAAGTAGATCAAACATGGTTTGGGTTATTTGATGGGAGAAAAGAAAAGCTCACCTTGTTGTGGGTCACAAAACAGTGCAACGTGTCGTCTTGTCGGCTAATTAGCTGCAACCACACCGTCTGAGTGGGAAGTACGCTCCTCTGCAGCCATAACTTGCCATCTGCCGTCAGATCCACGCCGGCCAGGTTCACAAGCAAGGGTGAGGAGGGTACACCTGACCAGACAAATGAACACAACATTTAAGTACAGAAACTGGACAAGGGCCTACACCACAATTTTTACTGTTCTTAATTTTTTTTTTTATTTACTGGGAATTTAACAAAATATATTCATAGTGTAGAAATATCAATCTCATCTATCTATCCATCCATTCATGCCAACGCAGCGCATTTATTGCACTTCAACGTCTGCGACCGGTTATATACTACCAGTATTTTATTTGAATAGGGTTCTTCATCTGCTTGTTATTTGTTTCAATTATTCAATTTATGTAATTATGACACTGTGACCTTTTTTTAAAACAGACATACAAGGAATATACCATCTTAAAAAAAAAACAACTAAAACTAATATAAATACTAATAAAAACTAAACTAAAACAAGGCATTTAAAAGTAAACGATAAAAAATTTTAAATTTAAACATTTAAAAATAGCTACCGGTAATTAATGTTATTATGACTTCAAGATGGAGCAGCGAGCGTGGCTGCCTTTACAGCAGCTCCTGTACTTTTTGTTCTTCTACTTACTTCCTTTCATAACTTTGCTGCTGTAAATTGGGAATGTCTCCATTGTGAGACAAATCAAGGTTTATTATTATTATCATAACTGAATTTGAACTAGTAAAAATGAAATCAAAAAATAAAATGAGAAACCCAAAACTATGGTAGCCCTGCTTACAACTAGAGTAACCTTATTTGGGGTCAATCAGAGGCAGTTTATATGAATTAAAAACTGTATCAAGTTAAGTCAAGGCACTCGTATGTCAAGTCACCACCATATTTGTGGATTGCTATTACAGTATTTGCGACAGGGTTCGGTCGCTATCCCTGGTGAATAGTGGAGGTTCACTGTCGTAGTCATTGTTGCAACTGGTATATAAGGAACACATGTGTAGTCTCGTGCAGTTCGTCCTGGTTGCGGTGCATGACAGGCACATCTGAACAGTCAGCAGTTTTTATGGCGTGATAGTCCAGTTTGTCCTTCACGATGTTGATGGAGCGCATACGTAAATAAAGACACTCACACACACACACACACACACACACACACACACACACACACACACACACACACACACACACACACACACACATATAAAATGACACTAGCCATGATTTGGTAATTGAACTAATGTGCTGAATACACACTAGAAATGTCACAGTGACATGAGAAGAGGAAGCTGATGTTCCTACATTAGGCAATCATACTGAGAGACAAAATGAGTCTGTGGATTTGATGCTTTGCATTTACCAGTGTTTCTGGCACATTAAATTGATGGTGTCGTGTCATGTCATACGGATGACCTTTGTGTTTGGTGAGTAAAGGTGACAACAGAGGCAGAGAAATAGGCACGTGTTCCACTTGGAGGCTTTGCTCCTTGACGGAATGAACTCTCCCGCGGAGGCTGACGTTGTTCTCCACGAAACGAGCGGGAATTTCAGACACTGCTTGAAATTTGGTGATCTGAGGAAGAGACCATTACAGGAGATTTAAAACCTTTACACACCTTAGATGCCAGGTTTTTGTGATATAAAAAGATGAGACTAATATCAATCATTTCAAAATGTTTTCCGCCAATTATTGTGAGCGATAGCCTGTACAGGTCAATTGAAAAAATAAGTTAACTTTTTGTGAGGGGAAGCAAAATTAAACAGAGATGATGTAGTAGCAGAAGTGTGCACACACTCTTATAACTATGAATGTGGCTGTCTTCAGAATTAACACAGACATTCAAGCTTATGTTAAATGGGAGTCAGCACAAACCTGCCAACATTTAAAACACCGCCTATTAACCTGTAATGTTTAGATGTTCTAGTAGGCTTTTCCTGGCATAGATACAGAACTTGATTATGTATCTATGTCAGGAATTTTATTTAAGGAAGTTAGGCTTCCCAGTCAATGACTTCCTTTTTGAAATGGTTGCAATCAATTACAGCGGAATCTCAAAAGTTGAACTCAATCTGTTCCATGATTTTGGTTAATTTCCAAGTTGTTCTCATTTTAAAAAACACTTACCCATTGGAAACAATTTAAAGTGGATGAATTTGCTTCAGGTTCAGTCCTTATGTGTTCATCCTTTATATAAGGGCTCGGCAAACGTTTGTGTGACAAGTCGGCCAGGTTGCTAGATTTGCATAATGTCCCACGTGGTCTGCACTCGAAGTAGACTTCGGTGTCACATTTTTCCAGAAAATCCTGGTTGGACTGTAAATGTTACCACAACTTGTGGACCGCTCTGCTGTGTGTATGAAGCTGCTGTGTGAACTCTTGTGACAGGTTGAACTCTTACCAGTTTGATGCTCCTTGCAATTAGAATCACCCCAGCAAGAGCAAGCCCGCCACTTATGCTCTGTTTGTGAGACAAGAGGTGTGTTATGATCGAGACATTGTCACAAAAAACAGAATGCATGAAGTTGTGCACAAATGGTTCGAATGTGTAGAGCTTGCATGTTGTCTACAACCCCAGTGGAAGAACCATATTGTTGTACGACTTCGGCGTTCAGGAGGTTCCTACCCGCACAAGTGTGAGGTTGTCATCTACCAACCAAGAGATAGTAGACACGATGTTGTGTGACGCCCTGTTTTGTCGCTGTGTTTGTGGCTCGTGCCTTCTCCCATCCTCAGTTTGTGTTTCTCTGCTGGACTCCCGCATGTTGTTGACATGTCGGTTGTGAGGTTGCGGTCGCCGGAAGTCCCGCCCTTTCTTCTTTCTCCGCCTACGTCAGTCTCCGCCCTGTGGACTCATTTGCAAATGACACGCTGACGTCCAAGTGCACGAAAAGGCGTCATTAGACACGTAAAATATTGTAATATTTTTCTTTTGTATGTATTACAAGAATACATCCGTCGAGGTAAAGAGGCGGGTGCATATGCTCAGACATATTCTTTACTCACATGTTTTTTAATCCCCAGACTAAGCGACAGGATATTTGGATTTGGCGATTTGCAAATCATGTCATCCATCATTTTGACAAAGAGCATATGTTTTGAATTTTTTTTTAATGGAAAAAATGTAATGCCCCAAAAAATTGCACAGTAACAGGAATAATTTTGCATCTCGGATTAAAATATGTAGCAAATACATTTTTATGGATTTTTTTTTTTTGCATTTATATATTTTTTCATTATCTCATACTCATCATTATTTTGTTGCAACTCCTTTTAAAATTTGTGGGGAACAGATATAAGAAATGTGAATGCTGTAGCACACACATTTATTTTTAATCTGACAATATTATGTGCCCCTATGAGTCATTGTACAATGAATGAAACTTGTGCCCCCTCAACAAACCAAAACTAGACAATGTTGAAAAGCTGAAGCTGAACTGAAATGCTGAGAAATTAATGTTGAAATGTACAATGTGAGACTTCTAATGTTTTAATCTGTTCAGAAAAGTGCTAACACGAGTGAATAATAAACGTTTAGTAGCCTATATGTAATATCCTTTTCAATTTGGACATTTTCTTTTTTTTTTTTTAATAGAAATTTTGGAACTGCAAATAGTTCCTCAGATGGCCTGAATGAGGTCAATTTTTGAATTTGCAATGGTTTTAATTGGTCAAGAAATGTAAAGCGTGGTGTTAGTATGTCTTAAATTAGGATTTTTATTGAGAAAATTTGGGAATTTAGGGAATTTGATTTGATTTTTTTTTGTAGATGTTCCGAGTAAGTTTAATAATTTGAACCTGAAAGTGTTTAACTTGGTCAAGAAATGTGGAAGGGGGGATTATGTAAAACATCATTTAATTGTGTGAACAGTGAAATTGTGGGAATTGTACTGTGAAAAGTGTAGAATTTAGGGAACGTGAGAATTCTCAGAATATAAAATAGTTTGAATTGGTCACGAAATATGGAAGTGGGAAAGAGTTCAGTAAAATATCTCTGAAATGTGGCAATTCTATTGCAAAATTTTGACATTTGGGAAATTTTACAATGAGACATGGAATTGGGGAAAAGCGTGATTTGCGGGACAGAATTATGTACTGTATTATCAATTTTACTGTGAAAATATGTGAAGGAGGACATTCTTGGAATACGGAAATTGTTCTCAGCATGTTCCGAATGATCTGAATAGGATTGGATTTGGAATGAGAATAATACGGAACGTTTTTGACCGTCTCGTTGTGAATGAATGATGTGTGGCGTGAAGAATGTAGAATTCTACGACTGGGAACTTTTGGAATGTGAAAACAGGTCCTGATTTGTTTTGATTTCTAATGATTTGAAAAGGTGGAGAAATTGTAGCAAGAGTAATCGAAAACTGTTTGAATAACTGATAGAAACAAAGTTTTGTGTGCGTGCGTGTGTATGTGTGTGCGTGCGTGTGTATGTGTGTGCGTGCGTGTGTGTGTGTGTGTGTGTGTGTGTGTGTGTGTGTGTGTGTGTGTGTGTGTGTGTAAAGTAGCCTATGCACATCGACACGATGCAATTCGAACGTGTTGCAGTGAGTCTCGTGTCGGCCGAGAGACATCATCGAGGGGGTAAGCACCAGTGACAGTAGTATGACAGATGCAAGTGGAGCTTTCATCTTGTAAACTGTGAAGTCATGGAGCGACTTGAAGCCTGATGACGCCCCCATTAGCGGCAAATGGCCAATCAGAGCCGAGAGGCAGACTTGTCCTCCTGGCCGCCATTAAAGAATTCAATCCATGAGCTGAAATAATGGAAATCTGCTGGAGCCAAGGAGCCCAAGCAGGGGGGCGCGCAAGCCGATGAGTAGCCTCGCCGTTTCGCCCTTTCCTTCCTTTTCTCGGGGGGCCGTTTTCTGTGGGATCGCTCGGGGAGCAACATGGTGCTTGCTCGCGAAACGGCGGGGCGGCTGAGCTAATTGTTTTATGGAAGCTAGCGTTGTTGGACCTCTGGTATGTTAGCTCGTCTGCTAGCAGGCTAGCAGAGAGACCAGGGGGAGGGGAGAGACAGACACACAGACAAGACAGACACACAGAGTTCCTGTGCCTTGAAATTGTTTCAGATCAGCTAGCAACCATTAGCATTAGCGCTTTGGAGGCTGAAGTTTCTCTCTCTCTCTCTCTCTCTTTTTTGGGGGGGCGGTGGGTGACTTTCGGAGCTCCCCGTTTTTTTTTTTGCACCGCGAATATCACTTAGTCAGCGGTAGTCAATCCGGGTCATGTTAACTCGTGCTATTTTGGTATTTACGGTAATGTAGCCCCCGCCAGCTCACTCACTGGAAGCCCACGGAACAATACATTTTAAATCGGATCGATGAATCGTTGAGCTCGATGCTTGTCTTTGCGATCCATGACGTTGGCTTAGCTTTCGGGCTAGCGGCTGCGGCTAGCACCGGCTGGAAGTTCCCTGGCTGACGAGCGGCGGCTGGTCGTAGAAGCGCTACCCCCCACCACCGCCACCACCACCACCACCGCCACCCCCGAGCGAGCAGTTCTTGTGTGAGACCATGGACTTAAAGGTTCCAACGACGCAGTGACAAGGATGACTTCGTGCTTTGTACCAAACGGGGCCAGTTTGGAGGACTGCCATTCCAACCTCTTCTGCCTGGTAAGAGAGAGAGAGAGGGAGTGTGTGTGTGTGTGTGTGTGTGTGTGTGTGTGTGTGTGTGTGTGTGTGTGTGTGTGTGTGTGTGTGTGTGGCTAGCCCGGCTCGTTAGCTGCGCCCGCTGAGGCCACAGAAAGCCATTTTGGCTAATCAGGCTGCCGAGCTTTGTAACGTCACTTGCAGACTGGCGTGAAGGCATCGGGGCCTGCAACTTGCAAATAGTGATCTCGGCCAACTTCCATAATAGGAGCAGTACACACACTGCGGGGCCAAGTGGTGCCCACTTGCCTTGTGAATAGGGCTAGTACGCCGCGTAGGGTGCACACAATACGCTGACATTAGCAGTAATTACGAGCAAGTCTTACTACAAACACTATGTCGTGTTAGACGTGCCCGTCAGCTGTTAAATGCTTTACCTACTAATCAGGTTCGACTGACGTGCGCTTGTGCGGTGCCAACTTGACCCATTAGTCATGATTGTGTGTCATTTTTCCAAGAAAGCCTGTTTATTTTGTGACTTTCACTCACAGCTGCTCATTATGAGTGTTATGCTTATTGACTGTGTTTAGTCAATTTAATATTGTGCATGTAGCAACAGAGCACGTTTAGCCTTTCTGTGTGAAGTTTGCATGTTCTACTTTGTGGTACTCTGGCTTCTTCCCCCATTGCTGGAACATGCATGTCAGGTTAATTCAAGACTAAAACAGTAGTACGCACACTTTATCAATAAGGGAGCTACTTGAGAAATGATCAAATGATCTATCTCCAATAGCAATACAAAACATTTATGAATGTATTGAGAATTCTCCATATTCAATATATTTTGATGTAGCTTGCATAACTTCATGAAGTCATATTGCACTGCAGAGTGCAACTAGTGCACATTTTCTGTCCTTACTTACTTCTCATGACTTGCACTGAATGGAATGGGCCAGGGATGCATAGTTCGAACAGTCGCTACTGATAGCGAGCCACTAGCACACTTCCAAATAATCATCAGTCATGGTGGAACAGTACTGCACTGGAAGTTGTTTTTAACAACAGCCTAAAAATGCTGCGGTTTTGTCTTTTTAACTCTGCTGTTGACAGATGGCTATCGTTTTATTAGAATAGTGTAAAACCGGGAGGGCTAGCAATGGATAAACGAATGTTATCACACAGCACTGGATGAATGGAGTAATAGTGCCATTTCACAACAGAATGAATCGGGTCTCAATGCACACTCCACACACGTTTATGATAAAACACTTGGCCTCCTAAGCAAAGGAAAGACTCCCACTGATGAAAAAAACACCTAACAGTATTGTGGGCGGCCTTCTGCCTTGACCGATTGTTTTGAGATGGAGTGAGAGAAGTCAGGGACAGAGAGAGAAGAGAGAGAGGATTGCAACTAGGGTAAGGACTTGTATTATTTGTCTTCAGCCTCACATCAATCCTTTTTTTTTTTTTTTTTTTCTCCTTAAGGCTGATTTGACCGGGATCAAATGGCGACGCTTTGTGTGGGAAGGGCCCACCTCGTCGCCCATCCTCTTCCCTGTGACCGAGGAGGACCCCATCTTGTGCAGCTTCAGCCGGTGCATGGCAGCAGACGTGCTGAGCGTGTGGCGGCGGCACCACACGCCCGGACGCCGGGAGCTCTGGCTCTTCTGGTGGGGCGATGACCCCAGCTTCGCCGAGCTCATCCACAACGAGCTCTTGAGTGAGTGCACAGTGTCTGATTCCACATCATCTGGCGTGTAAGATATATTCGGTCAAATGTAACAACTCACAGGAGATAACACACAGGTAGAATAAAAGCAAAGGGGGAAAAAAGTGCTTCAATTTACCATTTCAAAAGCAAGACTTTTTTTTTTCCAATTGCCGTTTGGATTATACAACATCTGATGTGTTGTGAGTCAGTCCTCCAAAGCTGTGTGGAATCTGCTGGCTTTCGGCCACTGGATATTCAGGCCGGTATGTAGCAGCTTTCCTCAAAAACGCTAGTGGAAATTTGATTTTCGGCGAGCCATTCAAGATGACCTGTTTTGGGGTTTTAAAACTCATTTCTTTATGAGTGGATATGCCTTCTTGGAGAGGGGTCCGCGCAGATGAGGTTTGAAATGATCCTGAGCCTGACACTCAGCAAATGAGCCAAAAACTACAGAGTTGGGTTGTTTACTTTCAGGCCACTGCATTAGGTACACCTGGGGAATTTTAACACAAGCCTTCCACAACACTTTGAATTTAGCAAACTAAGTGGGAATTTGCAAATACCGCCCCCAAAATGTGTTTTCCTACAGTTCAAGTCTGGACTTACCCTCTCATGCTCTTTAAATACAATCTAGACACATAGGGGCATGAATAAATATACATGCTTCAACTTATTTTGAAGTCATTGAACTTGTCAGTGAAGATAAAAAAAAAAAAAAATCTTGAGTGAAGGCAGGTGCAAGGCTAGACGATGTGGTGGTTACTGTGCGCTTGTACAGGGGCCGACAGTGACTGCGCTACCCAGCCATAGGAACTGAAGTCCGTCTCCAGGTACTGCACAGGAAAGCAGTGCATCTACAACTTTTCAAAATAATAATGGGGGGGGTGGCGCGGTAGGCTTCAGATACGTGGATATAATCCTCAAATAAAAATAAATGTGTTCCAATTGCTTGGGCCATAAAGTTTTACCCGCAATATGGCACAGGATTACTGTATTCTATGTAAACAAGAAGTTCTGACAATGTCTTTCAAGAGATATTTCACCCGTGCCGCCCATACAGTTGAAACCTGACAGACAACTTTTATCGCAGTTAAACACACAATATGAGCATACCCGTTGGGATAAGTGCTTGTGCATTTCCAGTTTTCTAACATCTGCGTCTCCCTCTAGGCGAGGAGGACGGCGAGTGGGAAAGCGGCCTGTCTTATGAGTGTCGCACGCTCTTGTTCAAAGCCATCCACAACCTGCTGGAGCGCTGCCTCATGAACCGCGGTTTCGTACGCATCGGCAAGTGGTTTGTGAAGCCCTATCAGAAGGATGAGAAAGTCATCAACAAAAGGTAGCCTTTCCTGTTCCTTCGTTGCTGCATTCAGATGGTGGTCTCTCTCTCTCTCTCTCTCTCTCTCTCTCTCTCTCTTTGAGGCCATTTGAGTCCATTTGTATGTTTCCAAGAAGGAACACTAAGTAAAGATGAAGACTGCTACACCCTCCCCCCCCCCTCCCCCCCCCCCCCCCCCTTTTTTTTTTTTTTTTAAACCAAAGCTATTCCCTGGCTCTTCCATTAAATGCTCTAGGCCCCTGAAACATGCCTCAGGGCAAATGAAAATTAGGGTAGTAAAATTGCACACTTTGTTTCTAAGTGACGAATCACTTGTCTGTTTGTTGCTTTTTCAAATCAAGCTGTGTCTACAAAGTGCTTTTAAAGCAGGGAACTCAAGAGCAGGGCTTGGCGATTTAGCAAATATATCATAAAGGCTTTTCTTTTCCTTTGCGGATTCTGTAGTCTGTTGTCACGCACTGTTCCCGTTAATAAGATGGTGGTGAACAGAGAAGAACTAGTATCCTAAAGAGGTACCGCTTTGTCAGTCATTTGAGATTGGTTCAGATTTACAGCATCAGTCGATGAGCAGCAAAGATTCCACCGCCAAGTAAAGACTGTTGACACTCAAGCGTGAAATATGAGCTGAAGTATTTGACATTATTTTATGTGTGACAAAGGAGAGCCCCGCGGAAGACAAGCAATGACTCGATCTTGCTGAACATTGTCGTGAATCCGGCACGCGTTTCCGTGTTGCAAAAGCAGTCATTCATCCGCACATTGATCCACATCAATGGTGGTAAATGACATACAATCTGTTCTACGGCTGCATAATATATTGAAAAAAATATATACTTATTGCGATAATGGCCTGTGCGGTATGCGTATTGCAACCATATGAGAAAATTTTCATATGGAGTTGTATGTTTTTTATCTGACTTTCACCAATCAGATGCAACCTTAAATGCAAATCGCCATCTAATAAGTGATCAGCATGGAGGGGCATCACTAAGAAATAACTACGGGCTGTACAGGCAGATGTTCTCATTCGTAGTACTGTTTAGGGGCTTCCCACCCCACGACGTCCTTCACTTGTTCGCAGTGGGGATTATCTGGAAAAACGGCACTTGCAGATGTTCATGTTAGCTGCTTTGGGAGCTTGAAGTGTCACACTCTTTAGGAAATAACAGATTGTGATGCCGTAGTTAGTTGGCAGGTCGAGGTTGCTTGATAATTTTCCCGAGTTGCTTTGTCATCAGCACATGTGTGTCATATTTAAGTGCATTAAATCACAGTTGTCATAAATTGTGACCACTTCTGCCGTGAGACTGTCTTCTATGTGCGCCAGTCCATGACGCAAGGAAACACGCCTTTTGGAGAGCAACCCGGCAGTTCAGTTAGCAAAGCTGGCCTCCTTGTCCTGTCTATATTTCTGCGCACTGTGCCAAAACATGTTGACTGCACCACCCTGAGCAGACTACACTGGATCCGGGCCAGGCCTAATTAAAAGAAATGCGATCAAAAGTAGCTGACAATGTGTTCAGTCCACATGCTTGTTTTACCACAGCAGGGGCTCTTAGCACATTGTGCTGTATAGTTGACTTACATATTTCTCTTGTGATGTTGAACAAGTTCACTCAAATGATCAAGACATAGTCAGTATTCAGTTGAGCTCTTTTTAATCTTTTTTGATAATTGTCACTCTTTCATGGTATAAATGACAAACAGCGTTGGCGGGGTAAAATAGCTGCCAAAGTCTTACAGTATGTTAAAGCTGCTGTCAGCAGGTCTCAGTTTTTTGGGGTTTTTTTTTTAATAAAGGGAAGAAGCTTCATGTGGTTGCAAATGTAAAGTGGATTGAATGATTTTTTTTTTTCTTTCTGACAAACACCGAATCGATCATGTCTGGCCAAGATTCAGTATAGTGTAGCAGTAAATGTATATTGCCATTTATTTATTTAATTTTAAGGCCTTTTTAAGACAGTTTTCGGCCCTTGTTGGCCAATAAACAGGGTCAGCCTTTGGAAAATGCTGAGCATGCACTGTGGTTTTACAGCAACTATGTCAACAAGTACTATCTGAGGGCACTTGGCCGCTTTGAGAAATGAAAGCTACTGATGGCTATTGTCGTATTATTTCAAGGCCGTACACATTTTGTTCCGGCTTTTTTCTTTTTATGCTTTTATTCGAGAAATGGCCTGATAAAAGGACTGATGGTCTTATTGGAACACATTTGAAGCAGTCAGATGGAAGCTATTGAGAATATGATTCCTCATCGTTTGTTCATGATTTCAAATGGGTACCCCCCCGCTACAAGAGATACACTTGACACCTCGTTCCAAACTGTCATTGTGCTGTTTCAAAGCCCTAATCCTACTGTATATAATGTGGCACTTTGTGTCTCTCACCCCGTCGCAGCGAGCACCTGTCCTGCACGTTCACATTTTTTGTGCACGGTGACAGCAGTGTGTGCACGAGTGTGGAGATTGCGCAACACCAGCCTCTGCAATGGCTGAGTGAGGATCACCTGAGCCTTGCCCAGCAGAGCTCCAGCCCGATGCAAGGTAGGTCTGTGCGGATCACACTCATTTTTGACACAATGATTCTTTGTTTACACTTACTTTGTGTTCCAGTCATCTTAAGCCCATACGGCTTGAACGGGACTCTCACGGGCCAGGGCTTCAAAATGTCGGATCAACCCACTCAGAAGCTCATTGAAGAGTGGCGGCAGTTTTATCCCATCGGCCCCAATCCCAAGGAGATCCAGGAGGAAAAGATGGACGACAGCGACTGGGAGAATGACTCCCTGGCGGCCGTGAAGGTCCTTGTTGGTGAGGCATCACACATTTGAAATAGCTGAACAATCAATCAAATTCAAATAGACATTGAAATGTAATAGAATTTGATTTTCCAACTGCGAGGCTGCAATTTGGTTTCAAAAAAAAAAAAAAAAAGACAGAGACTTGCTTCATTTCGATCAGTTGGTATTATGCTATTGATTAGTATGGAGACTTGATAAGTAAAGCGCTTAAGACGTGCAGTCCACATGTTTATGTATCACTGTTTCATGACTTGAAAAGTTGAAGTGATAAATCCGTAGATTTGTTTGCATACAAGACCAAATCATTCATGAATTAAAGTTGTGATTAATTTGTTGCTTGTGTTAAAAATATGGAAATAAAACCTAAAAATAATTGCTTAATAAATCACACTCACAATATTGACGAAAAGAAAATCGCAGTTGAATATTTTTTTTCCAAACCAACCATCATTCATTTGAAGCATTTTACTTGTACGCGTTGTGAGTTTTTGTATGTGTGTGTTTCTCTTCCAGCCGGGGTGAGGATGGTGTACCCTTCCTGCCTGGTGCTCCTCCCCCTGACGGACCTCCCTCCAGTCGTCCCTCAAGGCGCATCCAACACCTCAGGAAGCATGTCCAATACCCAACCTGGCCAGGCCTCTCACAGAGATCCCGCCATGTCCTCTGTCACGCTGACACCACCAACATCACCAGAGGAAGCTCAGACTGGTACGACTTCACCGATTTTTCCCAAATATATACGACAAAAATAACACGATACATTTTCAGTGGGAAAATTGATTTCACATGTAAGTAAATTGGTCACAGAATGCATTGAATTGATACGTTGACTTACCACTGTTGCAAATTATTTGTAATGGAATACACTCCAAAGACACAGCAATTTACCACCTGTCACAGCTTTTTGGGGAAAGTGTCGCAGCCATAAAAGTCAAATGAAATGAATATTTCCTCAAAACAAAGAAGTATATCAGTTTGAACATTAAAGGTCTTGTCTCTGTAGTGTAATCAATTAAATATACCTTGAGAATGCTTTCCAAATCATTGTATTTTTATTTTATTTTTTTTACACAACATGCCAACTTCATTGGAATTGGGTTTGTATCAGTGTATAACATGTTTATCTTGCCTCTATTGTAGACTATCAGCCAGCACAGAGGTGGCATAAATTGTCCTCTGCATCCGACGGCTACAGTTCTAACAACACTTTTCACGGGGGGAAAATTCCTCGCAGGCTGGCTGGCCACATGGTGGAGTCCGTTTGGCAGGAGTATAACATAAACCGCACTGGGAACAAGTACATCAAAGCATTTCTTCTTTCAATAAAAAAAAAAAAAAAAAAAAAAAAGAAACATGACAGGAATTTCTTGTTAAATGTCATTTCTTACATTGATAGGAGGAAGTTTACAAACTTGACCAATGGGACCTGTGAGGAAGAGGCAGACAAAACTGTGCTGTGGGATTTCGTGGAGCCCGTCCACAGGCCACATTGCAATTGTTCAAGGTATACCCATCAAATATTGTGGTTCTGGTATTTCCTCAAATAGTGTCATCTGTGATTTCCAACCAGGGTGCCGTGACATCATCGTGTGGCAGCAAATAACGTGCTGCGGGATTTATGAATGACAAATATCTTTGTTCACCTATCTATGCCAGTGTCTTATTGTGACCGGTAGAACAATGTAATGCTCTTACATTTGATGGCAGAAGGTACAAAAAAACTGTAAGCGATAACTTCCTGTTCGTACCTGTACTTTGTGTTTAAACAGGCCCAGAGTTCACAGTGAGTCAATTGGGGAAAAAATTAATCAACTAATGAACGCTGAAAAGAGCGCAAGCAAGTTAATTAGAGAGAAGTATAATTTAGTTATCGGAGGAAAAAAGATTTGAAAATGCATTTGTATTGAAAAAAGGTCTTCCCGCTAATGATCTCCTAATCCCCAAGAAATGCCTAATTCTCATTGATAAGAGTAAATTAATATCCTGGTCACTCTTTGAGTAAACACTATCCAGAATTGTATTTGTTACTGGATTTTATATTTGAGAATGTCTGAGCTAAGTTTTTTTTTTCCGCCCCCCCGCTTAGACATAAGAATCAGAAGCAGCGACCCAACAACACCTCAGGACACCCGCCGTTGTCAGGCCAGCCCACCCCGCCAGCCCCAAAGCACAAGCTGGCCGAGAAGCTGGAGAAGGGCGAGAAGCAGCAGAAGAGGCCGCAGACTCCCTTTCACCACCGCAACTCTGTGAGCGACGAGCAGCCGCTGGACCCTCAGACCCAGAGGCTTTGTCTGCGAGGGCAGGAAGAGGGCTCCTCTTACCCAAGCCTGCACCATGTGGACGCCTCGGCGCCCCCCAAAGCGCCCACGCTGCACACCCACGGTCCCCCCACCGACCTCGTCGGCTCGCCGCCACCTCCGCCGCTCAGCCCGCACCCCTGCGACCATGCTGATGGCGACCTGACCCCGGGTGGCATGAAGAACTCAACGCCCATTCACCAGCCCTTTTACCCGCCTTCAGTGGAGCCTTGCGTGCTGCCACAGAAGAGCTCATCGGAGGAGCCCCCTCCAGAAAACATGGCCATGCCTTTACCCTTACCCCCACCCTTTAACGATACGTTGGAGCCCACGGTGTTCATCGGTTCCGCCGTCAACCCGAACGAAGACCCCGGACACAACCCCTGGAAGTATTTCAACCTACCGCGGAAGAAGGCATCCATCTTTCACACGCCTCTGCTACCTGTGGATAAAGTACGAGATGACGCTGGAAGCGGCACGGGAGCAGAAAGTGTCGTGTCGGTTACAGAGTAAGCAATTTACCAGCACAGATGAGAAAAGTATTCACATTCTGTACTTGAGTAGAAGTACAATTACTTTTGTTAAAAAAGAAATAAAAATAAAAATAGCCGACTTCATTATTCATGTAAAAGTATAGGCTCTGAAAATGTACTTTTAAGAGTAAAAATATGTATCTTTACCGGTCACATCAAATGCCCCCCCCCCCCGCCCCCCATCAGATAATTTGATTGAAAGATTGGCAGTAAACACACCCTTCAAACTGACCCAGGATTGGTTTCCAAACCCTGATGTGACACATCATGCAAGTACACCAAGCACTTGGAGGCAATTTTTTCACTTTCAGTTTTTTATGATTGTGCATTTTAAACGCTACAGGCATTACTCTATTTTACCTATGCTAGCTTCTCAATGCAAATTATGTTTTGGCACTCTGAATAGCCTGAGATACTACCCTTCGCCATAAATTCCTCTGTGCCGTGTCTTGTCCCTGAGTTGAGAGGTGATTAGTACAAGCTACGTTTTACGTTGACATTTTCATATTGAAATGTCTTCTGCATGCTGGTGGGGAGCACTACATGCTTCTGAGTTTTTATAGCCAATTGCATGTCATGTTATAGCATTGACATAGAGCCAATAACACGGTGGGTGTACGGTAAAAGCAGTAACACTTGAGATGATTGGCAGAGCCGAGAGCCAGCTATGTTAGCTGTTTCTTCCAGGCGTAATCTATTAATTGTTGTGATGCTTTAAAAACTTTAAAAAAAAAAAAAGGGACATTCCTGTTTTGAAAATGTACTCATTAAAAAGCCCAAATACTGGTATTAAAATGTAACACATCTGAAAAATAAATACAAATTAATGTGCACGTTACAGGGAAAAAAGCTACTCAGATACTCTAATGAAATATTTGTGTGTCATTACTTCCCATCTCTCTTTACCAGCGATATGCCGTACACTGAAATGTAGACGCGAAGCTAAAATGACATCAAATCTCCTTTTCAGGTTGATGGCAGGCTCCATGCAGCCTCTTAAAGTGTCCCAGGAACTGGTGAAGACCTACACCCAGCGGAGGAACACAAACCTGTCCTGCGTCATTGCGGAGGGCGACCATAACGAGGAGCCAGACCCTTACGCCTTTAATGAAGGGGACGAGGAGTTCAGTTTCAAGGAAAAGAGGGACAAGGCTGGAGCCGACAGGGACGGGAGCAAGAAACACAAGGTGGGCATCTTCACAATTCCGGTTGGGTTTTACTGTTTTCACAAACAATTTCATGTGTCTCTTAAGACCTGGCTTTCTGCTACTGTGAACGGTTGATGAATTGGCTAAATTTACTTGGTTGACTATGGGGAAAATTACTGGATTATTTTATTATTTTTTTTTAACCAACTTTAGATGGCAGGTAATACTACACATTGGATAAACAGTAACAGCTTCGCACATCTTGGTTGATGCTTCATGACCTGGAATGACTTTTAGCTCACAGTTGTCAATGTGTTTCCAAACTTTTGAGTGATACTGTTTACTTTGTTACAGCTGCAGCTGTTGTGAAAGCGCTATATAAATCGGCATGTATTGTATTGTATTGTACACTACGTCATTCAAAAATCTTGTATTTTAGCCTATTTAAAGGTTTGCGCTGCAAGTATCAACATTATGACCGTCTCTAAAATACAAAAATGTACTGTAACAGATTAAAATCAATGTTAACAGGCAATATGCATAGCTAAAAGCTTCATCCTAATGTTGTAAATTTGGTTTGTATTTAATTCAGTAGTTCTTCTGCATACCTTTTCACAAAGCCCATGTCTCAATAGTGGCACTTTGTACTAGACTCTGAGAATCACTGCAATAGATGAAGAAAAATTACACGGCTGTGTTTATTTTCTATGATTGTTGAGTTTTGATCTGTTCTTCTTCCAAACTTAGCTGGATGATGGATCGGGGGCTTCGGCTGACGGTGAGTGCCTACTGTAGTTCATTGCGTAAATCCGAAGTGAGAGCATTCTCACTCTGTGCTTTGTGTCAACGTGTTGCAGAAGGTCAAGGTCCATCAGGCAGTAAGCCAACCGCCTCCACCAGCCTCATCCATGAGAATGATTTGGCCGTGTCGTACAGCGACTTGGATAAAATCTTCAATTCGGATGAAGATGAGTTAACGGTAAGTGCGCACATGACGATTCTCACAAGCACCAATTCATTTTGCACTGTTATTCGACTTGATGATGTGTCACAAAGCCTGGATCCAAAAGAGCTGGAGCAGGTGTAGATGACAAGTTTGTCTCGAAAGAAGCAAAGCCCACCTCTTTGGACCCCCTATCTTGTATAAGTAAGATCATCGATCCGATCTTTTACGGTTGGGAATGTTTTCAACGGGGAAGTAACACCCTCCTTTCCTTGGACAGGCACAGCAGATCTCCACAAGATGTTTCCCACCCCACCCTCGCTGGAACAGCAGGGTTACTCCCCCATGAACTCTGGCAGCAAGGACAGCTTGGAAACGGGGGCGGGCCTCACCCTGCTGGACGGCAGCCAACTCAACAACCACTTCAAGATGGAGGTGGAGGAGGGTTTCTGCAGCCCCAAGCCTTCTGAAGTGAAGGTACGCGACACCTACACTCGAGCTCGGAACACATAGACACGACACCATCTTTGAAATTCTGGCCTGCATCTTCTCTTGTAGGACTTTTCTTTCGTGTACAAGCCGGAGACGAGTCAGCCATTTACTGGCTGCTCCATGTACGCCCCCCTGAAGACGCTGCCCAGTCAGTGTCTGTTGCCGATCAAGCTGCCAGAGCACAAGTGCGTGTACATGCGCAGCTGGACCATCGGCAAAATGGAGCTGATGCCACCTGTGGTGAACAAAGACAGGTAAGAAACGTAGCATGTGAATCCACGACAGTTCATCTAATTACAGTACAGTTCAATCCAAAACATTTTTGGAAAAAGAAAACCTCGAGCAAACACAAAACTGGGAACCTCCGCGGGTGATGTTGCAAAAAGAGAGGAACTACAAAAGTGATGTCAAATTTCGTATCACTTCGCTGCCACTGTAAATGTCATCTATTTGTTTTTTTTAATGAAAGTTAATTCACAGTGGTTTACGTTTTTCAGGCGTCTGACTCTTGAAAATGTTGATGTTGAAAACTTTTTATGATTGTAACAGTTTGACCGAGTAACCGAACACAGGGTGCCCAAAATATCATTGTGAATATGAATTTCTGATTATCTACACGTCTTAGTCAAGAAAGTAGCATTTATGTTGACAAAATAACATGCAGGTAACACGCAGATCCAGAGCCGCATGCGGCTCTTTAGCGACATCTAGTGGCTCCATGGAGCGTTATAAAAAATGTTTGAAAATGGAAAAAGATTTTGATAGAAGGCTAATATAGCTCAAATAGTTATAGATACATGTTGCAGCTCCGAAAAAGGAGAGTGTGATGTTGGTTTTTTAAAACGTACACTTTATTTATGCTTTTAACAGTCTCGATAAACACAGACACGTCTGCGTCTGACTTGGTGCCTTCTCTCTTCTCGTTCGACTCAAGAGGCGTTCAAAGACAGCCTCCGAAAAACGGAAATTAATGATCACTTCACTGACACTAAGAAAAGCGAAAATAATGCACCAAAACAAAAAAATCAAGCGAGGAAATTACAAAATAAATTCTATGGGGGCGTTTGTGAACACACAACAAAGGAATGAATAACATAAACAATTCTGAGACAGTCCAGTCTCCTACATGCCTACAGCATGTGTTTCCATCATTGTAAGTGTTATAGAAGGCTTTTATTTTTTTTGCCGCTCCAGACATATTTGTTTGTTTGTTTTTTTTTGTTTTTTGTTTTTTGTTTTGTTTTGTTTTTTTTTGTTTTTTTTTGTCCTATATGGCTCTTTCAACATTTTGGGTTGCCGACCCCTGCACTAGCCTCATACCCGGTGGTCCTGGGAACAAAAATTCTGTTGCAATGGCTAATTTGCATAAGAGCCTACTGATCCCTCAAAACAGTACTTTTTGATCCATGGAGTATTTAAATGCAAGTATGTGTCACAGAAAAAATGTGAGGCCGCATCTGAACTGTTTTCAGTTGTGGGAAAAAATCCACGTCTTTTAACATCTCAGGAAAATCGGAGATGATTTGAGCACAAATTGGCCATGTTATTCAATGACAAAACTATGTCGTCATTTTTGGGAGACTATGTATTTTTGATTCTGGTGGAAACTGTTTCCAAAGAAAGTTGGAGTCCGGCCAACATCTAAGGACAGAATGTGCTCGCCTTATTCGTATATGTGTAATACTTTGAAAGTGTTGAATCGTCCAACAACAGCGTAACACCTTTTCCCCTTTATCTTCTGAAAGTAACATCCCAAGTGTGGAGCCCGATGACATCCAGACCCACACCCCTCAGACCCACACGCCTGTCATGTCCAGCAGCGCCCCTCCCAGCAACAGTGGCGCTGGCATCCTCCCCTCTCCAGCCACGCCCCGCTTTTCCGTGCCCACGCCTCGCACTCCGCGGACCCCCAGAACGCCTCGTGGACCCTCCAGCGTCCAAGGCTCGCTCAAGTACGACAACTCGGACCTCTACTCGCCCGCTTCCACTTCCTCTACCTGCCGGCCGCTCAGCTCGGTGGAGCCGGCCACCGTCCCCTCCGTTCCGGAGGCCCACAGTCTCTATGTCACGCTCATCCTCTCCGAATCGGTCATGAACCTCTTCAAGGACTGCAATTTTGACAGCTGCTGCGTGTGCGTGTGCAACATGAACATCCGAGGGGCCGACGTGGGCGTGTACCTGAAGGATAACGGCGAGGCCCAGTACCCCTGCACGTGCGGCTTCAGCGCTGTCGCCAATCGCCGCTTCGGCCAGTCCGCCGGGCTCTTCTTGGAGGACGAGCTGGACGTGGTCGGCCGGGGCTCGGACGCCGGCCGCGATACGGAGCGCTGCTTTGAAGAGCTGCGGGCGTCTGCGAAACACAAGTCCTGCGGTCTGAAGGAGAAACCACCCGATGAGCTCATTCTACTGCTCCAGGACCAATGCACCAACCCATTTGCGCCGATGGCGGGCGTGGAGTACCCCAAACTGAGCTCTAACCCTAGCTCTTTTGTGAGGGTGGAGGAGAGAGACTGTCATAATGACTGCTACATGGCACTGGAGCACGGCAGGCAGTTTATGGACAACATGTCGGGAGGCAAAGTGGATGAAACACTCGTGAAAAGCACCTGTCTTCATCAGTGGCCAAAATGCAAATGTAAGGATCCCTTCCTTGCTTCCTTCCTTCCATCTTGTTTGCTTGCATTCCCTTTTTTAGGTTTGTGAAGTTAAGATTTTGTTTGTGTCCCCTCGCGAAGCAGCGGACATGAACAAGCTGTTCTCTCAGGATGTGCTGCGCGTGCTGTTGTCCCTCCAGCCTGTCTTGCAGGACGCCATTCAGAAGAAGAGAAGCGTGCGCTCGTGGGGGGTGCAAGGACCCCTCACCTGGCAGCAGTTTCACAAGATGGCCGGGAGGGGGTCTTACGGTACGGCTGCGGAGAACAATACTTCAAAGTTGAGTTCACTTTGCACTTCTGGACGTTCTCAACCTTTTCCCTCTTCCTCTGCGCCGCAGGTACAGACGAGTCTCCTGAGCCACTGCCCATCCCTACGTTTCTGGTCGGCTACGAGTACGATTTTATGGTACTGTCCCCCTTTGGCTTGCCCTACTGGGAAAAGCTGCTCCTGGATCCTTTTGGCTCCCAGAGGGATGTCGGCTTTGTCGTCATCTGCCCAGAAAGTGAAACACTCCTCTGCCGGGCCAAGACTTTCTTCAAAGATTTGAGCGCCATGTATGAGGTGCGTGCGCTTCGCTCCCATCTTCTTCTGCTCATATTGCCACAAAAAAAAAAGTTTCATAATCCAAAGATGTGATTTGATTTCCTCGCGACAGGCGTGCCAGCTCGGGCAGCACAGGCCCATCTGCAAAAGTCATCCCGAGGGCATCCTGAAGGTTGGCAGCACAGAAGACAGGAGCATGGCCGAGCAGCCCCTCAGCGACTGGTTCCTCAAGATGGCCGCGAGAGATCCCAACAGCGAGGCCTTCAAAAAACTCAAAGTCTTTGCTCAAGTGTGCCGCTATGATCTAGGTACTTAACGCCAATTTCAATGCCGTGGTGAGGGGAAACAATATCACTGGGAGTCCTCGGTTTGTGACTGAGTTCTGGTCCAATGTGTTGTAGTCTTGCGCAGTAGTGAAGTCATACAACAAATCCCTGTTTCAAATCCTTTTTTTTTTATCACCGGGGATACTTATCGTTCCAGACCCAGCTAATTTGGTGAAAAGTGTAATGTAGAGAGATAAAAATGTTCCCCTTAAAACATTGTAACTCATTAGAGCAAGAGTCCTGAGTGATTATTTTTACTCTCGCGAGCACATTTCTCCAATCATGGTTGCTTCAAGCTGTTTGGAACTCCCAGTTCAGGTTCCACTGTAAAACTGACACATAAAACTAAATAGAAGCAAGCATTATATTGAACATATAAGACTGGGCAGCAACACATGGAAATGGAGCATCCAACAATGCTATCTCTGCTCTGTGTGAAGGACTATCATCGAAACTAAGACTAATGCTGCAGTTTCATTCAGCTTTTTTTTGGGGGGGGGGGGCATATGTGTTATGTGTCAGATTTTTTTTGCATTTTCTTTTGCGCTGCGCAAACTACCTCATGACACTGTTTGTAACCTTGAAATCTCAAAATGTCGTGATCATCTTAGACCAAGAACCCCTTATGTATTGTGAGCTTTTGTGGCTTATTTCCTTTGAGGTTTTTGGCATGATCTTGCTCTTGTTCTAATCATACAATCAGCGCTGAGAACATTTGTCTCCTCCCTCAGCTCCCTATCTATCGGAGCAGTCTCTGGACAGATCGCTCCTCTCCCAACGGAACCCCGTCGCTGCATCCTCTCCGAAATCTGCCTCTTCTAGTGCTGCCTCAGGACACTCAAATGCCACCAGCACGGCCCAGATAAACAGTGCCCCTCCGTCCGCCCCCTCCGGCCCCCAGGCCATGGGTGGGTTGTCGTCATCCAAGCCAGGTGCCTACCCCCAGTTTGCGACCGGCGGGTTGCAGGGCACCACGTCACATAACGGGCCCCAGTCGATCTCGCAGGGCCCGAGTGCGGAAAATGGTGTCACTTCCCAATGCTCAAGTGAACCACCTGAGAGGTGAGTCATTACTGTGTATACATGGTTTGTTGTTGTTGTTGTTATTACTAGACTGCTACCTTTAACCATAAGTGGGGTAAGTCAGGACTCAATTAGTTCAAATACATGAAAGATGAACAAGGTAATGACTTGCTTGAAATTTAGTGGGGACCTGTTCCCTCCTCTACCCCCATTTGAACTTGGGACTTGCTGACAGCATGAATATTAAGGTTTAAAAAGTGAGACTTCTGACTTGGACATTTGTGACTTCCTCCCAGCTTGTTTTTGAACAAGACGTTGCTTCTATATTGAGCGTGTAAACAGGCCATCTTTTTCATCCCCACAGCACAATGGAAAGAGACAAAGTGGGCAAGCCGACAGATGGAGAGTCCCACGCCATCTCCTACCCACCTGCCATCGTGGTGTACATCGTGGACCCGTTCAGTTACACGGACGCCGACCGCGAGGTCCATTCCAGCGCTTACACGCTGGGCCTCCTGCGCTGCTACATGGAGATGCTCCAGTTCCTTCCCGCTCGAATCAGAAATGCCGTCTCCGTGCAGGTAGGTGTCGCAAACACCATGAAAAAAAAAAAGTGTGCTTTTGGATTTACTGTGACCATTTATTCAGTGCGATGCACTGAGCGTCTCAGTCCCACAGGGGAGACGAGAATGAGCAAGGGACTGATTAGCAGGATAGTTCAGGTGCAACGTGATAGACTGGCTGACACAAGGTTGCGTCAATGTGTCAAAGAGAATTAGGGCTAATGGTGGTGGTGCTGCTGCTGCTGCAATAATAGAACATGATCCAGTTACAAGTATTTACTGGAGAAGATAGCTGGATGTAATGTAACACTTCGACATAGTCGGGCCATATATTGGGAGTAACTCGCAGCACTATACTGTATATTTGAGGCTGGAGCAATCGCTATATGGGGGGGAAAAAAAGCATCTATAAAGTTTTGTCGCTGAAATAAGTAAAAACTTTAAAAAATGCCACTTTATTGTTTTTTTTAATCATACAATTTAGATATAACTTTATAATTCGACATCTAATTTGTCATATGGCTGTTTAGCCATAAATTTCCCGATCTTGATGATGTTACATTTCAGAGGCCTCATTCACGCTCATTGGATCTCAAGTGGGCCCAATAGGCTGTATTAAATACATCCAAAATGTGGCGCTGCATGGAAAAAAAAACCCCAAAAGGCTTCCAACAAACTTCCAACTTTTGAACTGAAGCTGTTGACTGATATTTTCCAATATTCTGTTTCTTTCAATATTTCTTCACATATACACAGATCTGTCTTCTCCACGGTATAAAGGTGGCACAGCATTTCACATGGAGGGGGCTGAGTTTGCCCTTCAAGTTTTAGCCTTTACAAGTGCATCGATATCAGGTGTCAAATCCAGAGTAACAGCCCATTTCAAAATGTCGATTGCAATTTTGTAAGTGGAAAACAATTGGCAAATACTTTTTTAAAATTAATATCTCGCAACATTCTTTTTTTTAGTCTTTACAGAAAATGTAAGTGTGAGGTGTTTTGGATCTGAAAGTTATTGACGTTAATAATGTATAATTGACATTTGATACTGTAGCGCAAGAGAGACATTGCAGTATTATTTCTCCCACACCGACTCCATACTGGTGTTATTCACAGTCAACTCTCATTATTTACCATTATCTCGGCTCGGACTCCCCCCCCCCCCCCCCAAAACCGTTCTGTATGCAAGTGTGTTAACATCCTTCATCTGCTTGTGTTTTGTCAGATTGTCCCGTGCCAGTACCTCCTGCAGCCGGTGCACAGCGGCGAGCGTCACCTGTACGGGCAGCACCTCAAGTCACTCGCCTTCTCCGTCTTCACGCAGTGTCGGCGGCCCCTGCCAAACTCCACCAACTTTAAATCTTTGACGGGCTTCGGTCCTGGGCTTGCCATCGACATGGCGCTCAAAAACCCAGAGGTAGGATCATGAAAGTGGGACTGGGCGACAGCTTTCAAAAGAAAATCTCACATTTCTTTGTCACAGAAGTCATTTTTTCATGTTTAAAAGTTGCTGAATTCCTTACTTTTGACCTTGGAAATGGAAACAAAATTGCATCCTGCATACGTTTTTATAAGCCGGTCGACAACGAATGCTTCCACGTTTGAAGTGTCCAATATAATAGTGTAAGAAATGCACCATCTTAGGGAAACGGATGTGATGTTCAGGCGCTGACTGCCCTCACCAGTTGCCATTGAGTGAGACGCCAGATAGTTTGCCTGTGGATTAAAATCTCTCTTGTCTCATTTTTTTTTCTTCCCGTGAACGTGGCATCCAGATACGGAGAGAGAGAGAGATATTTATTTATTTATTGGGCGGAAAGAATGTAACCTGACCCACATCACAGACAGGCTGTCGCTTCCGCATGCGGTGGCTGATTTCTGACGTGCCGTGCACTGGCCTCACCTGGCACAGGATCAGCAAAACAAGCGTTCGTCAGTGATGATTGACGGACCTTCCGTCAGTCGAGATGGAGTGCATCTCTGTAAAATGGCGAGACTTACTCAGATTTGTCAGAATCCGTCCAAGAAAATGCCGTGTTGAATTCCAAGCTGCTATGTCACGCACGGCTCTGCCTCTTGCAAGCAACTATCTCTGCGCACGTTAGCTGCCATGGCGTCTCGACATCTAGGTTCCGCTAGTTACCATTAGCTTGCTTTAATACAACCAGTGTAAACAATAACAGGTTTGGATGCAGTTTCTCTTAATAAACCATCTATATTTTCCCTTCTTGCCACCACAGGCACACTTAAGCATTTATAGCTATTAATCGCCCAGCCTTATCTGAAAGGCTTTTGGCATCTTGAGCTTCTTAAACTAACCTTTTCCCCTGTCCACGCAGAGGCCGGAGTGTCTGCGTCTGTACACACCACCTTTTATTCTGGCACCGGTGAAAGATAAGCAGACGGAGCTGGGCGAGACTTTCGGGGAGGCGTCGCAGAAGTACAACATCCTGTTTGTGGGCTACTGCCTGTCTCACGACCAGCGCTGGCTGCTGGCCTCTTGCACCGACCAGCACGGCGAGCTGCTGGAGAGCTGCATCATCAGCATCGACGTGCCTAACAGGTGAGCCCGGCGCACCTGCCCGGTCGACGATCTCTTTTGGCCTTTGCTCAAAATGATCTTGTGCGTTGGGTTGCAGGGCTCGCAGGAAAATGGGCTCCGCCCGACGGCTGGGTCTGCAGAAGCTGTGGGATTGGTGCCTGGGCCTGGTGCAGGTGACATCGCTTCCGTGGAGGGTGGTGATTGGTCGCCTGGGGAGGATGGGCCACGGTGAACTAAGAGGTAAACACAAAAAGACGGCATTCCGAAATGACATTTGAACTGGAGTGCAACCTCAATTGAACTTGGAAAAAAAAATCTATGCTCTGATTTCAAGTGCCGTCTTCTCATGCAGTGGTTGTCAGTGCGGCACGAGGTCTCCCTCTAGTGGTTAGCGAGAAAACCACTGAATTAAATGTTCAAACTGCACAATGTAACAGTGGCGTATGCATTTTTTGAACCTAGTACAGTACATTTGTCGAGTGCAGTTCAGTTGTATTTAACTTAAGTATACATTTGCGTGTACTACTGTTTGTTTTAAAACGTCTACTTTAGGTACATTTATATTACTAATACGAATGTATTACTTCAGAAGAGCGTATCAAACTGGTACTCAAGAAGTAGCTACCAGTTTTTAAAAAAAGTTGGTGACCTCTGTCTTAAATGTCTGAAAATGATGTTTGAGACTGCAGAGTGTTTGTTCTAAAGAATGAAGAAAAGCACTTAATGTGCCGTGGTTGTTCCAGACTGGAGTATTCTGCTGAGCAGAAGGAACCTTCAGTCCCTCAGCAAGCGCCTGAAGGAGACGTGTCGGATGTGCGGCATCTCTGCCGCAGACACTCCCAGCATCCTTAGCGCCTGCCTGGTCGCCATGGAGCCGCAGGGTTCTTTTGTGGTCATGCCAGGTAAAACTCAGTACAGAACTGAATCAAGCAAACCCCCCCCCCCCCCAAATCTCGTTCTGTCTGTGATTTGTTTGAATTTGCGCATGATGCAGATTCCGTGTCAACGGGCTCAGTGTTCGGCCGCAGCACCACGCTCAACATGCAGACGTCGCAGCTGAGTACGCCGCAGGACACGTCGTGCACGCACATCTTGGTGTTCCCCACCTCGGCCATGGTGCAAGTCAACACCAACACGTCGGAACCCATCGACATCAACTTTAACCCGATCAATCCAGGTGAGTGTTGGCAACGCGCCGAGTCGCATCGTTAGCAAGCGGTTGAACGTAACAGACTGTTTGCCTCTCGCCCGTCGCAGACGGCTCTGACGGAATGGGCATCTTTGACCTGTTCGACAACGACATGGTGGATCCAGACATTATCAGCATCCTGCCCAACTCGCCCACCACGTCCCCTGTTCACTCGCCAAGCTCGCATTACCACCACGGCGGCGACGGAAGCAAGGTTTGTACTGGCGACACGGTAGCGGTTAGCTCATATTGTAGGCAGCGTCCAAATGGCAGCTATTCCATATCCTGTTTCCCGTATGACACGAAACACAAGCAAGGGCGAATGCCTGTTTGCTGCAACATCAACAAAACTCACTTTTTTTTTCTTTTTTTTTTACTGTTGCCGTCGCCCATTCGGTAGTACGATGTTCGTGTATTTTATATTACAACATTCCACCAAACCAAAATGTTGCTGAAAAATATATACAATATATCATAACGAATGATGATCTTGTGTCTTTACTGTCTAATTTACTTCGCGTTGAAGTCTGGTCTTGTTTTGTTGAAGAAAGCGATTATTACCTTGTATGAAAGTCAACAGGCGGAAAAATACACAGTCTAATTTGGACATATTTGTAATTAATTGACGCTAATTAGGTGAAATTGGATAATTTCCCATGGCACACCCGATTGTCTCTCACAGAACGTTCACGTACCGCGGCTTATTGTCTGGGTATTACTGGTTCTAACATATTTGCTTCAAACTTGGTGGCAGTCAGACAAAATGCAGATCGAAATAGCAGGTTATCCATCTTTTTCTTGTGTGTGTTCTACAAGTTAGCAATTGCAAGAGCCATCACACATCCTTACGTAAAGTTAGCACAGGCGTGGGTACGTTTTTGGGCTCGGGGCCCCATGTATGACTTTTAAAACACAAATGTTGAAAGTTATTCCTAGGTAAGGTTCCAAACTTTAGTGAACGTCAAGTTGATGTGCTTTCGTGGGCCACATAAAATAATGTGGTGGGCCCAATCTGGCCCCTGGGCCTTACGTTTGACACCAGTGATTTAAATGACGTCAATCGAAATAGATTAATGTACATGTCCAATTGTACTAATATCACTACAATATTAATGAGCCAATTATTTGATGAATATCCATTTTAAAAATGAACACAAAGATGAAGAATACATTTGAATGAACGCTGACCCACCACCTTTTTCATGAAGTCTGTCGCTTACTAGCAGGTCTCTCTCTCTCTGGTAATGTGCTCGAAGCGGTGTAGCCTTTTGCATTTTTCTGCAGTATTACCAACCCTCGACGGCAATGTGCTCGAAGCGGTGTAGACTTTTGCATTTTTCTGCAGTATTACCAACCCTCGACTCCCACTCCCCAAAAATGTTGGGATGTTGGGGAGTTGATCCGTGTTATCGTCTGTGTGGCATTTCATTTAGAACGGGGACCCCCACCCCCCACCCCCCATTGGACAGTTGATCCGTGTTATCGTCTGTGTGGCATTTCATTGAAAGTGATAGAAACTCTTGATGATGTTTTTTTGGGTGTGTGTGCGTCCCCCATTTTGTGTTGTAGGGTCAGAGCGCGGATCGCATGGAGTCTCACGAGGAGGCCTTGAACATCCTGCAGCAGCCAATGGCGCTGGGCTACTTTGTGTCCACCGCCAAGGCCGGACCGCTGCCCGACTGGTTCTGGTCAGCCTGTCCTCAAGCTCAGAACCAGTGTCCTCTCTTCCTCAAGGTACAGGACTGGCCTCTTTTTAAACTTTTTTTTTTTTTTTTTTCTTTTTCACGCTCATGGTGATGTGACCGTTGTCTCCATCAGGCTTCTCTGCACCTCCACGTGTCCTCTGTCCAATCTGACGAGCTGCTGCACAGTAAACACTCCCACCCCCTCGACTCCAACCACACCTCAGATGTCCTCAGGTCAGTCAGTTCTATTTATTTCTCTTCTTTGCAATGTAAGTTGTTATGAATAGCCCGGATAGGAGCAATCAACTTACATAGCCGTGTGGCACATTTTTACTGTGTGCTTCTTGTATTTCTTTTGTGCAAAATTCTCATTGACTTTATAGAGGAGTGCGAGACAGCTGGATTTTGTTTTTTAAACTGTAGATTATTTTTTGTGATGTTTATTTGTTATTGTGCAAGGTGTGGGTTGTCATTACCAAGCGCAAGGAGCAATCGCATGAGAATAGAGGGGATCGTAAAAGTCACCATGAACTTTCCGATGCACACTGATGACAAGGCTAAGCTTCTGGAGTAGGCGGTAACAGAGTTGGGAAAAGTAAATATCCAGATGTGATTGTGCTCGAGCTCTGCATCCACAAAAGCTCGATGCAGCGGATCCTTCAGCGATGTGCTCAATTCAGGTTGACTTCAAAGCAGACCATGATGATGCTCAGCAACCCGGAGTTAGTTTCATAATCATCTTGAACATATTTAATGTGAAATTGCTGTCTAGCCTATCATGGGGTAGAAGCCCCTGAAGGATTTTAAACAGTTATCTAATCGAGATTTTTTTTTTCTCCCCCCCTCATTCAATATTGGGATTTTATATGCGATTATTATTTCAAGTATCTTGTGCCAACCAATAAATGAATCTGTATTACAATAAACAATGACATTTATGATACATAAATGTTTTGTTCTTATTGGTTAAGTTTACAATCCAAAGGCGAGTGAATCATTAATGAATACAAAGTACTTCAATTTGAGTTGTGAGGAAACATTGTGACTTGCTGAGCAGATGTAAACGTGAAGGCCTGTTTTGTTTAATTGTTTTGTTTTTTTGTTTTTTTTCTCAGATTTGTCCTGGAGCAGTACAACGCCCTCTCCTGGTTGACTTGCGACCCCGCCACTCAGGACCGCCGCTCCTGCCTGCCAGTTCACTTTGTGGTGCTGACGCAGATGTACAACTTCATCATGAACATGATCTGATGCTCACAAGAAGTCACGTGACTCGCCAGGAGCAGGAAGAAGCCTCTCGGCGCTCCCGCCAGGAGCAGGAAGAAGCCTCTCGGCGCTTCCGCCAGCGTCCAATCAGATGCCAAGAATCCATTTTGGATGATCAAAGGAGGTTTCGTAAAAAGGTGTTTTTAAATGACTGTAGATTGCAATCGAAATTTTATCCTAATGAAATGCCTGCATATATTATTTATTGTAAGTTTTTAAATGTGGAATTTTTAACGCTTACTGTCTTTTATATATGACAAAACCTAGCGGGTGTGTACATCTCAGTGTAAAGGAAGTGGCTTTGGAACAAGTGGTGAACTTTTTTGCTGTAGATGACTTTTAGAATCTTATTTTTTCAAAGAAGGGTACACGCCTTTTTATCGCCACGCTGTAAACATGAAGTGGACGCCTGGTCCCGCCCCTCCCCGCGGCAAGCGGGCAGAAAGCGTTGCATCTCGTCTCGCGGGTGTGCACGCGCGCTCGCCCGCCATTTGGGGCTCCAGACGCTCTTGCACACTTTTAACTCAATGAGCTCTGAAGATGAATTCAAAAGGTACATTGTCAGATGATATATTTTATATAACAGATTTAGGTAATCTAATGTGCGTGCGTGTGTGTGTGTGCGTGTGTGTGTGTGTGTGTGTGTGTTTGTGTGTATATGGGTACATATATTTGTGTGCCGCTACTGATGGTGCAGCTTCTGTTTTAGGAATAAAGTGCGTCTACATGATACCTCCTCCTTGAATGAATTCTGATTTCTTTTTAAATGGGGAACTCAAAAATTTTCTGAACAATAAATTCTATGCATGGCCACTCATTTTCAGTCAACAGGAAGTGGAAAAATGCCCCCCCCCCCCCGAAATGGACAAAAACAGGTGGATTTCACTGCTTCATCCAAATTCCGCAAACACAATATTAATCTGAATGCTGTGTTTAGCTTCGTGGGCCTGCATAGAACATAATATTGGAAAGAAAATTTCGGGGGTGACTTCCCCTTTAAAATAGGTCTTAAATTAAACTTGATGAAACCTATGGGAAGGCCTGTGCTTTTTGCCCTTTCAGAAAGTGATGGCTGTGGGTTAAGTTTGGGATGAGAGGTTTGTTAGTCTATTGATACATTTAAAGCATCACCACCCCAAAAATGGACCATGTATGGAAAGGCATTTTTAGCCGAAAAAAATGACCATGTAAGGCGTTTTTAACCGAAAAAAACGACCATGTATAGTAAGGCGTTTTTAGCCAAAAAAAAACGACCATGTATAGTAAGGCGTTTTTAACCGAAAAAACCAACCATGTATAGTAAGGCGTTTTTAGCCCAAAAAAATGACCATGTGTAGCAAGGCGTTTTTAACTGAAAAAAACGACCATGTATAGTAAGCCGTTTTTAGCCGAAAAAAATGACCATGTATAGTAAGGCGTTTTTAACCGAAAAAAACGACCATGTATAGTAAGGCGTCTTTAGCCAAAAAAAATGACCATGTATAGTCAGGCGTTTTTAACCGAAAAAAAACACCATGTATAGTAAGGCGTTTTTAGCCAAAAAAAAAGACCATGTATAGTAAGGCGTTTTGAACCGAAAAAAACGACCATGTAAAGTAAGGCGTTTTTAGCCAAAAAAAAACGACCATGTATAGTAAGGCGTTTTTAACCGAAAAAAAC
>NW_017805453.1:1018926-1044770 GCF_001891065.2 Hippocampus comes
AAAAAATGACCATGTATAGGAAGGCGTTTTTACAGCCCAAAAAACGGCCATGTATAGTAAGGCGTTTTTAGCCGAAAAAAATGACCATGTATAAGAAGGCGTTTTTAACCGAAAAAAACGACCATATATAGTAAGGCGTTTTTAACCGAAAAAAACGACCATGTATAGTTACGCGGTTTTTGTCGAAAATGACATTACAAAGCATCTCTTGTTCTGCTGGTTTTTTTTTTGTTTGTTTTGTTTGGTTTTTGAAATCTCAAAGCTGTGAAGCAAACTGAAGAAGCGCTGCTTGGCGCTGAGGCGTTAAAAATTCCCATGTTTATTTCACGAGATATGATCAGTCAATCACATTACATGTGCTCATAAAACGTGGAAATCTAAAAGCATCAGATGCATACATACTTCTATGTTTAAAGAAAAACTGCATTTCAAACCTAAAACGATGCAAATTCAAGTCAACATGTGAAAACAATTAAATGAGGTTCAACTAAAAATGCTATTTTTCACACTACATCCATGCCTAGCCCCCTGGCCACCATGGTGAGGGCCCGCACGGCTCCGGACGTCCCACTTGGGTCGGCCTCCTGCTCGGTGCTTCCGCCGGGTTCATCCTCGATGTGCGGGATGGTGCTCATTACGCAGTAGACCGGGGAGTCATCGCCTTGCTGGGGGCTGGACTGAGCCGACGCCTCCTCTGAGGAGGCGCAAGAGGAGGATGAAGAGGTGGACAACGGTGGAGAGCAGTGTCCGCTGTCAGGCGCGACTGAGGCCCTCTCGCCGCGGCTTCGTTGAGTCTTGCGAAGGCTGACGGCTTTCTTGTTCATGTTCTTCATGATTTCTTTGGTCACCTCCTCCGTCTCCACACGCACCATGTTCAGCTTCAGGTAGCCGTCCACGTCCTTCCTATATCTGCAAAAAACAGCCATCGTTGCTTACAATGTATTATCATATCGATTATACCATCAACTACTCAAGTGAGGCAAATATGGTTTTAAAATAATTCAATCTAGTTTTGAGGCAGAAATGTTGATGTTGACCACGTGCACTGACTGAGAACTACGTCGCGCTGAATTGTGAAACAGTTTTTCACCATTTCATTTTTACAATTTTTTTTTTTTTTTTTTTTGTGTTGCTAAAAACGGTGCCCAGTGATGCACTTTAACGGTCAGCCTAAGTTTTTATTCATTCAAATTCAGCAGGCTTGTGAACAACACACTTCTCTGTACTATGTAAATTTATGAGAGATTTTTATTTACACTTAACATTGAGGTTTTTTTTGTTTGCTGTTTTAAATCATGCAGTTTTTCCTCCAATTTTTGTACTAGTTCATATCTTGCCTGCTTAAATTGCATTGACATGACTTTTCCTTCCCTTATCGGCTGGGAGCTTCTTTCTTCTATCTTTTGGTGATCTGACTTGGGTTCAGGAGCGGTTTTGGACATCTGTGATTGAATCTTAGATGACAAATCTGATGCACATGAATGGCAAAGGTAACACTGGATAGTAGAGCTTTGCTTTGCCGGTCTCCATTTTGACCAAATATGGTTTCTGGTGATGTCACCGACCTGAATCGCGAATGTCCGGAAGGCCACTTGAGTTCATGTTTCTTTCGGAGGTGAAGAGTGAGCGTGTAACACCAGGAGAACACCTTGCCACAAAGGTGACATTTATACTTGGACATGCCCCCCGCCTGCACATGAAACATGACATCACTCGTCTCATCGGAATCAACAACTAGATGCCAATTGACGTCCGACTGTCCGACCGACCTCGTGCACCCGCTTGAAGTGTTGGTTCATGGTCGGGAAAGTCTGACAGGAATACGCACAGCCTTCCACGGAGCAGTGGAACACCGAGCCCTCGTTGTGGACGTCCGTGTGCTTCTGGAGGTCTCGCTGGTTCTTGAACCTGCCGTGAAAAATGACAAAGACGACCTCAGGTCACGTCTGTGTCGTTTACGGTATTGCCGTGTTGGAGTGCGTGTGTGCGAACGGACCTTTTATCGCAGAAGTCGCAAGGGAAGGGCCGCTCGTCGCAGTGTCGGAACCTGATGTGGATCTTCAGGGCGGCCAGTGTGGTGCACGTCATGTCGCAGAAAGGACACTTGACCTGATTCACTGCAACACACATGACAATTGTCACTAAGCATTCATTCCCACATTCGTTCTGGTACTTTTTACTTGCGGTCTCTTTTGCATTCACCGCAACTCGACAAACTTCTACCAACCAAGTCAGACGTCAGTTTATGACAACAATGCAAACTAATCTGTGGCTTCATCACTTCGACGTGGAATGCTTCATGAAACAATGACATGTAAACATGCGGACTGAACATCTTCATCATCAACTCAACTTATCTCGACACCATATCAATAAAAAATATACTGTATTTTCCGCACTATAAGGCGCGCCTAAAAACATTCAATTTTCTCAAAAACCGTCAGTGCGCCTTATCATCCAAAGTGCCTTATATATGGATCAATATTCTAATTTCTTGGACGTAGTATTTTAAATGTCTGTAAAGCACTTTGTTACAGCTGCAGCGAAAGTGAGAGCACTAAATAAATAATGCTGTATTGTATTGTATTATATTCCCTTTAGCGTAGCTCCATCTAGTGGATGCATAACGCAACCGCAGCCACTACTATAGCGTCTATTCTATGCTCCTTATAATAGGGTGCGCCCTACATATGAAAACAGTTTTAAAATAGATCATTTATGAAAAGGTACGTCTTATACTCCGAAGCGCCTTATAGTGCGGAAAATACGGTACATATATGAAGCCTTCCGACGACCAAGATGAAGCAGTCAATTATTTCTGCAGCCTTTCCGGTTTGAAAACTGCATTTTCGACTTGGTTGCAATGTCGATTTGTAGTTTGACTCGTCACGATGAATGAATTTAGAATGTAACGATAAACACTGCGCGTGGAGTTTCCTTTAAGGCTTTCTGAACAGTGACAGTTTTGTTTCTATTCTACATGCAAAATCGATCTCATTGGGTGAGTGCGTACGCGAGCATAAAGGCTTACCATGCTGTCGTACATGATCCCTCAACAGTCTCTCGCTGGAAAAGGCTTTGCCGCAGTGTTCGCAAACCAACGATTCTATGAGTTGGAATATCAGAAGAGTGAAGAATCAGGTCGGATGTCGAAATGCCGCTTTGCGGCGTCGACTCACCCACGGGCTGGGCCTGCCTGTGCAGGTGGTCGTAGAGCTTGGTGTTGCTGGAGAACATGCTGCCGCAGGTGGGGCAGGCCACCAGTCTTTCTTGCGTGTGACTGCGCATGTGTTCTCTCAGGCGGTAGCGGATCTTGAAGTAGGCATCGCAGCCTGGGGGGAACCGCTGAAATTAAAACGGGGTCCGCAGAGCAAAAGCTTTGACTTCAAAGTCCTTACCTGCCCAGCGGCATAGGAGAGCCTGCTGTTGAGACGAGAGCGACTGCTGCTCGGCACTTTCAATGTGATTATCCACGTGGCGGTAGAACCACTCGGGATTGAGAAATGCGCTCTGTGGAAAGACCAACGTGTGAATTAGCGAAAGCAGTGTTCTCCCATTGCAGTTCATCATTCGAGCTCCGGAATGCGCTCTTTGAGAAGTCTTTCCAGTGGAGTTACTTCTTGGAATGCTCTTGCAGGTGGGAAAGGAGAGCCGCAGAGGCCAATGCATTTTTCATCTATTTATCAAAAACCAGGAGAACAGTAGAAAACAGAAACAAAACAAGCACACGCATGCCGGAACTGCTGTCAGCCACAGCTCGTACCCGGAATTAGTTTTTTGCCTTCAAATACGGTAACAAGGTTTCTGAAAAGTGTGTTTTAATATACGTAAATGTCCTTCGATCAGTTTAAATGGGTTGAAAGGGTGTGGGATGCAGGGTTATAATATTTTTGGATTTTTCATGATAATTTTTATTTCATTTTGATTTTTTTTTTTTAATTCAGAAATATTTCATTGGTTTTTAAAGTGGTTTTGTTAGAATTATTAAGTTTAGGATTTCCTTTTTTTTTTTTTTTTAATACATACTGTATGTCGTATTTGTTGAGTGAAGGATAAATGAAGGTCACAATAAGTATTGTGTCATCATTTAAAAGTAAAACGGCATTTCCCAAATGACTACCTTCTTCTGTATGGCCAAACAGTAACACAGAAAAAAGATATAGAAGCTCATGAATGAAATTAATTGGCAAAGATGAAACAAGGACATTTTCAATATAAATGCAGTATTCGTTAGTGTTATAAATGTAAAAGGTAGTTTCAATTAGTTAATTTTTTTTTTTTTAAGCATTCATTTTTATTTTATTTCATCAACGAGATTGTTGTCATTTACTACAACAACCTTGGTGGCAGAGGGAAAACAAAAAAAAATAAATACAATTTTAAAAAGATATTTTTTAATATGTTCTTTCTAGACAGATTTTCACCTATTGTGGTTAGGCCTGGAATTTATCACCCCCACGATGTATGTGGGTTGATTCACCATAAAGTCTGGCTGGCAATGTTAAAAAGAAGTCACGTACGTCACAATTTTCCCATTGGCAGATGTGTCTGTTGGAGCCGTCGGGCAGCAGGTTGTTGCTGTGCACGGCCTGGGTGCAGGCGGGCAGGTCCAGGCGGGACTGGAGCAGCTGCGAGCCCGCGTACTTGAGCTTGGCGTGGTAGTTGTGGAAGTACGCGTGCGCCTCCAACTCTGCCGGGCTGCCCATGGAGACAAACAAACAACCTTTCCACAGGCAAGCGTACTCGTCTGGGAACCACAAACAACATGGTCACTGTGACGCGTGGATCACACAATTCAAATGAATGTGCTCTCATGAGACTTTGGCTCACCCAGCTCCTCCAGGGCATCCTTGTCGCCCAAATACTCTGTCAGATGAGCGGACATGTGGTCGCTCAGCTCCTCCATGCCGCGCCCTTTGAAACTGCACGACGCCCATTCACACAGCACCTCAAAGCCGTCTAGTCTCTTGGTGGTCATCGTGCATTGAAACGCTAGGTACAGAGGAAGACATACTAAACAATACTGATATTGCTGTGGCATATGTATGTAGTAGTTCAGGTCGGTTAAGATCAGTGGCAGAAGCTGAAATCGGATTGGACATTAAAAGAACAGCCACATAAATCCCTTACATGGGACAAAGATTAGAATTTATGCTGTAAATGGATGTCAATGCGTCGACAAAGGGCTTGCTTGCCCTGACTGTTCACCACTGTTAATGTGAAGGGAATCTAAGTACGATGAACGTAATTCAAGGTCATCTCGATTATTCAATCTGTGACACATTGCGTAGTTTGGTGAGAAACACACAAATAGAACAGACGGCTATGATGAAGTCCAATGTTAATGTGTAAAAGTTGGTAAGTAAATAGTCAACATCCTTGTTACCGGTCGTTCAACATGTGTCAGACAATATTTAAGGACTTATTATTCGCTAATTGTGAAAGACATGGTACATATTTTAAGTTGATATTTGTTACATGAAAGTTTCCGACAATATGGGAAATGTTTCTTACAAATATTTATGTGACGCCAACCATCTAGCCACCGGTTCCCTCCTTGTTCGCAGTTGTTTACTTCCGGATTTCCTTGGTATCAACCCGGAAGTGTATTTTTCTTCTTCGTGAGTTTTTTAAAAGTAGAACGTTTTCACGTCCCGAAAGAGAGCCCTCTGTCGCTTTTTGAAAACATTTTTTGCACTGATCACATTTTGACGTACTTAATTCCAACGAGGTAGCAAAAAATTCATATTTATACCATGAATAAATGACAAATATTATTGACTCGCTCATGGAGCAAATACGATCTTAAACATGAAGCAGAACTGCTAGTGGTAGGTGGTCTTTTACTGTTAAAGTGACCTCACTAATCATTTATTCACTATCTCATGCTGCACTGGAAACACACCAGACTTAACCATTGAATAATTTATGCATTTTATACCAGCATGACTGTTTCGGAGGAAATGGATGACAACACCCCAACGAGTAAATAAAATGAAACAAAATACAGCTGGTATTTCAGTCAGGATGTTGTAGGCGTTGCTGTCACCGTTTCTTCATTTGAATTTTTAAGCACAAGCAAACTATTTTATTCAAATTGATCTTATTATCTTACTAATCAATGTGCTCATTCCAGGCGTATTTTCTGCATCACTAACATAAGAGTTGTCGATGTCACCCAAGTCTTCAATTTCCTCCAGGGGCCGATACCGCTGTACTCTCACTTTTTGACACACGGATGTTTACCCCCTTTTTACCTGAAAAGCATGATTTACTTATGACGTTACATTACGATTACACCTAAAAAGTATTTAAGTCACAAACACACAAAATAAGTAAGTCAAAAGAGTTGACATTCACTTTTTGTTCTTTAATCTGAGTTAATTCTGAACAAACTGAGAAGCACGCGCACACAGGCACACACGCACTCACTCGCAGACACACAAAAAAGATTACAGCAAACACATCATCATCTGCTTCCGTTTGTCTTTTTGTCCCTTTAGAGCTTTTCTTCACTGATGAATTAATGCGACGCCAGCCATAATAAAGCAGACCACTAAATAAAAAATAAAAAAAACCTTGGTGGCCTTCAGCACCAGGGAGTGGGAGTGGACAGGGTGGCACTTGGTTGACTTCTTTGCACTGATGATGGTGGCATGGACACACACACACACACACACACACACACACACACACACACACACACACAAACACGATGTTGTAGGCGTTGCTGTCACCGTTTCTTCATTTGAATTTTTAAGCACAAGCAAACTATTTTATTCAAATTGATCTTATTATCTTACTAATCAATGTGCTCATTCCAGGCGTATTTTCTGCATCACTAACATAAGAGTTGTCGATGTCACCCAAGTCTTCAATTTCCTCCAGGGGCCGATACCGCTGTAGTCTCACTTTTTGACACACGGATGTTTACCCCCTTTTTACCTGAAAAGCATGATTTACTTATGACGTTACATTACGATTACACCTAAAAAGTATTTAAGTCACAAACACACAAAATAAGTAAGTCAAAAGAGTTGACATTCACTTTTTGTTCTTTAATCTGAGTTAATTCTGAACAAACTGAGAAGCACGCGCACACAGGCACACACGCACTCACTCGCAGACACACAAAAAAGATTACAGCAAACACATCATCATCTGCTTCCGTTTGTCTTTTTGTCCCTTTAGAGCTTTTCTTCACTGATGAATTAATGCGACGCCAGCCATAATAAAGCAGACCACTAAATAAAAAATAAAAAAAACCTTGGTGGCCTTCAGCACCAGGGAGTGGGAGTGGACAGGGTGGCACTTGGTTGACTTCTTTGCACTGATGATGGTGGCATGGACACACACACACACACACACACACACACACACACACACACACACACACACGTACTGTGATGATTTTGTATGTATTTTTCCGCAAAGTATTATGACATTGTTCTGGTACCAATTTGGCTTTTTTCTTGCAGTGCTACATCTCCCCCCCCCCCCCCCCAACAATACTAAAACCCTTCCTCTTATTCATTTTGCATTTCAGTGTGGCCTGAAGACTCCCACTCAAAATGTAAGTTATTGGCTTCATGTGGATTGTTTCTTTACATATCGAAGTGAAAAGTCAAAGGTGAGGCTAACAAGAGTGCACTTTCCTTTCAAAACCACAGTTGTGTTAATAGTGTAACAGTAAGGGTGCAGCAGGAACCACCTCGCTGGTGTCTGTTTACTTCATCGCTTGTACAGCCACGACGAGACTATTGATTTTTTTTTGTTACTACTAGACATGCATATATTTCAAACAGCACAGCATATATGGACCCTAAAAGGCTCAATGTACAAGCTACAATGCATACTGTAAATCGGGGTGGAAAAAAGGAGGGCCTTGCATGCGAGCTGCGGGGAATTCTAGTCCAATTGATTTGGTATCTTAGCAACAAAACGGATGAAAGCCACTGATAGGGGACGGGGGTGGGGGGGGGGGACAACAGCAGAGGCACTGCAACAAGAAAGTGGGCCCTTTTTTTTCCTCCTCACAAAATGAGTTTTTACAATCACTGGATGTGGAGTTCACGTGTAAAATGCCCTTTTGCACAAATAACCATGGCTCTTCGGGACTGATGTGCAAATTAGGTGCTTAATTAATCATAAAAACAATAGCAGAAAATGCAATTGGGATTTTGGGAAAAATTGTGTGTGAATCCTGGAAAGCGGAATGAAAAAATATCGAATTATGTGCAATGATATGAAATGATGTGGAAAGTTACTGAATACTCTGATGATTCTGAATAGTTTCAAATGATATGCAATGAATGATATGGAATGATTTGTTTGAAAAACGCGCTCTATGTTGGTGAAAAAATGTGGAGTGATGTGCAATGATATTGAAAGACAGAGAATGACATGGAATGATTTTAAATGTGTCACATTTGAATGAAAAATGTGGTGAAAGTGTGGAATGATGCTGAGTTACATTCAAAGTTACAAAATGATGCGGAATTGTATTTGTGAAAAATGAAATTCATTTCCAAAGTGAATTCAATGAGCTGAACATTGAGAACAGGGGTGTCCAACCAGTCGAAACTGGTCCCAAGTCGATCGCGGGAGATGTTGGGGGAAATGAGGCAGGGGGAGGGAGGGTGTCTGACTGTCTCTGTGCGTGTTGTTAATATTCTATACTTTTGTGTTAGTGTACATTTCATCTTAAGCATCCTATCAGTTTCACTTTCACAAAAAAGTATTTACAAACTAAAATTAAAACGCAGGTCACCTTTAATCTACATTGGCGTGTCACCTACATCACCGGATGTTGTTTGCGATCAGCAGTCTGCAATTGCAGTTTGCGATCAGAGCTGTTGCGATACATCTATTTTTAAAAAAACATTACAGTATTAAGGTAGGCAGCGATTTCCTTTTCACAAACTCACAATTTCTTGTATCTGCTTTAGTTTTCTGTTTCATTCATGTTAGGGGCCGTTATGGCGGCTGCTCATCATGGCATGCGTGTGTGTGTGTGTGTGTGTGTGTGTGTCTGTGTGTGTGTGTGTGTGTGTGTGTGTGTGTGTGTGTAGACGCATGCTCGTGCGGTAACGGTCGATCGAACGGTGTAAGGTTGGTTGGCTTGAAAAGTAGATCTTCCAAAGTAGATCTTCTAAAAAGGTTGGGCACCCCTGGTTTAGAATTTCGAAAAGGAATTCTGTGAAACTGTTCTGGTGAATGCATCAGAAGGAATAAACGGGCAATTTTTGAGTGAAAAATGTGGAATTGTGGGAAAACTGAGTTCAAAATAATAGCCCGCCTGGCATCAATTTTTGGAAGATGTTGAGGTTGGAACGGTGTGAATCGGTCAAGAAAGGTAGAAGGAGAATAAAATATAATAAAGTTAAATGGTGTAGAACAACATATGCGTGACGCTTCCAAAACTCACTCGAGAACTCAGCCCTGAGCACACTCACATTTGCTCTCCCTTGCACAAACACACTTAGACACGCGTTGTACAAGTACATGAGCTCAAGGTGAAATGAGGAAAAAGGGGGCGTGAAGCGAGTGCACGTTCACGTTGCAAAGAGGCTGACGGAGATACGTGTGTTACTGTTTGGCCTCGGCCAGTCTATTGCTGATCTCTTTGTTCTTCTTGGTGACGCCCGCCTCCGCTGCGGCGGCTTCTTCTTCTTTCTTCTTGGCGGACGCGGAAGCAGCCAGCACCTTCTTCTCCTTGTTCTCCTTCGTCTTCTTTACAGCCTTCCCCGCCGTCGTTTTCTTCGGCCGGATGCGAGATGCCGGCTTGTCCGCCTGTGGGGAGGAAAAAAAAAAAAAAACAGGAAAGAATGTAAGTTTTAAAAAAAAAAAAAAAGCTGAGTGAATTCAACTCTATGATTTGAGCATGCATAGCCTTAAGGTGTGCTTTAGGGGTGAATGGGGGTTAGTCTCATGACAATTAAACAGCACAAAAAGGGTCTTTGCGCTTTTTATTGCGATGGGAGAAAGTGACATGATCAGTTTTTACACATTCTATTAGTTTTGGTAAATGCACATTATGACTTTTGTACATCCGATGTAAAAACTCTACACATCCCTGTTCGTATGGCCGGTTTTTGTCAATAATTTCAAAACTATTTCCGCCTTTAATGTGACCTTTAGCCTGTACAACCTTTTCCTTGTCTTTTCGAGAAGGGAAATAAAAATAAACATCTGAAAAATGCTGCTGGCCAAGTGTGCCTACGCTCTGATACAGTAACGGTGATATAGCTGTGCTTAGAATAGTCTGATCAAAATTCAAACTCATTCAAATGAGAGTTTGACCTGACCCATAATGAGTGTATCTCGTTCACCTCAAATAAAGTTCAGCTCTTCTTAGTTTTGACATTTCCTGACAATTGTTTTGCTTTTCAGCAGAAGCCAGATGAATTTGGGCTAACACAGACTGCTATTTGGCTTTTTTTTGTTTGTTTTTGGTTTCCCTTGCAGTAATAACACACTTATATTTTTCCTCAAAATATTTCGAATCTAAAAAAAAAAAAATATATACTACACATTTTTCCCTCAAATTTGTGACTGTCTTCTCGTTAATTAATCATTAAAAAAAAATGTTGTCTGGTCTCATGAAGACCTTAGACAAATTTAGGTCTTGGAATGAATTTGTTTGGGGGTCAAACTGTGTCCCCTCGTAAAACTTTTACAATGTTAGCTCTACATTGTCAACATCATAAATTGTAAAAACAACAATCATGACAAAAGGAATGGGACATGATGGCCCGCCTACATTGCCATGCAACAAATGTCAATCAATTGTTGGTTTGTGTTGCGTAAAACCAAGTTAACCACCATACATTAAAAAAAAAATAATAATAATTGTAACAAACATTTCCTTTGATACACTCCACATTAAACAGGCAAAAAAAAAAAAAAAGGCCCCAAAAAAATGTCAGCATGACTTTGCATCATTTTGTGAAGAAACGAATTTGAAATACATCTGTGAAGCACAATCTACACAGCATCAGACCGAGAGGAGGCCCCGTGGGAAACAATGTGGTCATCTGCAACTACGCGTTTTTCCTATGATTCCACATAATTCTCATGAATGATTGACGGGATTAATCAAAAGAAATGAGGTGACGCAGGCAACGAGTGAAGAAGAGATCTTTAGTGCGTTGTGCGGTCGTGTGCCGTGTAGTCTGAGGTGAGCCTCCATGCTTTTCTAATGGAAACACACCTGACTACAGCAGATTTAGAACAGAGCTGCTGTCAGCCTCTGACACGTCCTACGAAAATGAGAGAGGGAGGGAAGGGCTACAATGAACACATGTTGACTGCCGCACGTGCACACGCGCACACACAATATGGGGCAACCATTTACCGTCGAGGGTGGAAAAAATTGAAACAGCAACAGATTGGATACCCTAACCAGGGGGTCGGCAACACGCGGCTCTTTAGCGACATCTAGTGGCTCCCTGGAGCTTTACAAAAAAATGTTTGAAAATGGAAAAAGATTTTGATAGGAGGCTAATATAGCTCAAATAGATATAGATACATGTTGCAGCTTCGAAAAAGGAGAGCTGTGATGTTGTTTTTTTTAAAACGTACACTTTATTTATGCTTTTAACAGTCTCGACAAACAGACACGTCTGCGTCCGACTCCGCGCCTTCTCTCTTCTCTTTCGACTCGAGAGGCGTTCAAGACAGCCTCCGAAAAACGGAAATAAATGATTACTTCACTGACACTAAGAAAAGCGAAAATTATGCACCAAAACAAAACAATCAAGCGAGGAAATCACAAAATAAATTATATGGGGGCGTTTGTGAACACACAACAAAGGAATGAATAACATAAACAATTCTGAGACAGTCCAGTCTCCTACATGCATACAGCATGTGTTTCCTTCATTGTAAATTTTATAGAAGGCTTTTATTTTTTTGCGGCTCCAGACATATTTGTTTTTTGTTTGGTTTTTTTGTCCTATATGGCTCTTTCAACATTTTGGGTTGCCGACCCCTGCCCAAACCCAAACCCTAATACCTCCACCAAGGCAAAACAATCTTTGTGCACCAAAATAACACATCCACACGACCCATTAAATTCAACTGTGAAATGCAATAAAAAGCATAAAGGAAATCCTAAAATAAATTGTAATCTGTTAAATTAATAAAAAATGTAATTAATAAATAAAACAGAAATACTATATGCCCTGATGATGATGACATTCTTTGTTTCGTTTTGATAACCTTGCTAACCAACAAAATATCATAGTACACATTGGACTCCGTCAACATTTTTTTTTTTAACAGTGCATTGTGGTTTGCATCGTGATTGGCTTAGGAACCGTAGACCAAGGCCAACAGTCTGTGCGCCTCGTCTCTGTGCAGCTTGGGAAATTTACGTTAGCAACAAAAACAGGTTTTGGTTTCATTCTATAGAACAGTATTGCATTGTATAATAATTGTATAAAAGCTGACTGTGCTGTGTGTGTGTGTGTGTGTGTGTGTGTGTGTGTGTGTGTGTGTGTGTGTGTGTGTGTGCTCACCTTAGGTGGCTCCTTGCCGGGCTCGCTGTACAGACTGCGTATCCTCCTGCGCTCCAGCAGTTTGTTGTCGGCCGGCTGGGCCTTGACTTGCTCGCCCCTAAAAGTGGCACTGTAGCTGGTTTCCAGGCTGGTCTCCTTCTCGGCCGAGGGTTTGTACTGGGCCGCCGCCTTGATGGGCTTGACCGGTTTCACGTCCTTGTAGGCCTTGAACTCACTTCTGCAAGACAGCAACAACACAATGTTTAATTGTATCGAGTGGAAGCTGTTTGCTTTGGTAAAGGATTCGATGTCCCCGGGGGAGCACTTTGCTTTATGGTCTCAGCTGCCTCATTTGGCTAATAGCAACTACATGAGGCTAAAAATACAATGTACGCTGTGGAACCTCCGAAGGTGAACACCCCAAAAGTGGTACACATGTGCACAAAGTTAAATAAAACTTGGGAGTTCAAACTTGGGCTGAAATATTTTAAAATTTCATGATATTGAGTATTTTCGCGTATATTCGAGTCTTCTGTCAACTCATCCTATTGATGTATTTGGTCTTGAATAAAAAATTATTTTGCATGATGAAACACAATAATGTGGGTGCCACTGCGCAACAACGTGAGTCCACATGGAAAATTTGATCTCAGCAAAGCTTCGATGCAGAGATTTTGCTTTTGGTTTTTTTTTCCTTTTTGTTTTTAATCCAATTATTTGTTGTCGCAGTCCTTGTTCAAACAAAGGCCAAACGATTTTTTTTAACCAGGGCCGGGTCTAGGCAGGGGCAAGAGGGGACCTGGCCCCCTCAAATAAATGTTTTGCCCCCCCCCCACCCAACTAAATCCCCCAAAATATATTATATTTCACATATTTTTATTATCTCATGCCACTTTCCTTTGCTTCACTTCTTACTGTCTTTATCTCTTACTTGCTAATTACAGGATACCATGGTGCCTGGGCCTTTGTTTTGGACATGTTTTTGACATGCCGAATGGTCTCATTCAGTACACCTAAGTAACTGTTAAGTTTGTTTGTTAGACTAGTAGCCTTTGTTTTATTTCTTGAATTTTATTTTTTTTTCAAACATTTTCCAAATGTAATTTTTTTAAATGCAAAAACATTTTCAAAAACATCCCCCTAAAGGTATAAAAATAAATAAATAGATTAAAAAAAACTTCTGATGTATCGCCACGTTATCGCGGTCAGGGGGTTTGAGTGTCTCGGTGACTCTCAGAGGTACACCAACAGCAGCTAGTCTTCATAGGGCCTGACAAAGTGCAGTCAGGTTAGATTGAGGGGTAGGACATACAACTAACCCGAACCGAACTTCATATATAGTTCCACTAACAATAATAACCACAATAAAATAAGTGTGCCTAGCATTTGAGAAAACATTTGAGGCTCTTGTTTAGTGTACCCACATCCAAGCAAGTGAATTTGCTCGTGGTAAAAGGTGCTGGAGCACAAGATTTGTGGCCACCCCCTCATACATGCCTGTCTGAGTCCCGGGTCTTGTTTTTAACACTAAAAACATCATCATGAAATCCCATCAAAGAGTACCACTTTTGGAATGTTCAACTTTAGCGCTTCCACTGTATGTACATTTGCAGCCCAAGGTGAAAACAGGCCACCGAAGCAATACAACATAAATATTCATCTGGTCTCTGCTAATGAGCGTCATATTGACCGTCCAACTGTGTAAAGTGCATCAGCCTGGCCATAAAAGTCTTTCCACCTAATAAAGCTTAACTGCTCATCACACCATATTCTTATTCATATCTTAAGTGGAAAGAGAAAAATCATAGGGTTGGCAGTCTACATGCTACCAACCTCCCAAGACTTGATTGAATTATTCAGTCTTGGCCTACATCATGTTCATTACAATGTGGATGCAGGAAGCCAGCGGGCATAAAGTGATTACAGAGAGCAGCATGAGCGATTGTTGCACAAACACGGTCTTTTTGCTAGCTTCATTGGTGCTACATATTGTGCGACATTGATTTGGGTAGCACTGGAAGGGAGGCCAAGGAGGAGGGGCGGATCAATACATTTGCCCTATCTTTACGGAAATATCACTCACAGAGGTCACGGGGGTCTTGTAACAGGAGAGCGTACGATAAGTCACGTCACTGCGCTACCGCTTCCCGCTTACATGTTGCACATACAATAGCATTTCAAAAACACAAGGATCCTGTCATGTACTGTACTGGTAAAGTTATTTAGAGCTATGATTGATTCGTAATCGACAGTACATTTATATTGCCCAATGATGGGCGCAATGTAACTAAAGCGCTGTAAAATGTGATTATTCATGGCCAAAATAAATAACAATGAATGCTGCACTCACAGAATGGCTCCTACTCTCCCGTTAATCCCATTTATGTTGTCAAACACACACACAGAAAAAAAAAATGCATATACAGTGGTGCCACTCGATGGCCCTTTACTAGAATTGATACATCACTGAAGCTGACATTTACGGCGTTTAGTGTTTAAAGGGAGAATGCTGTTGAAAATTTTGAAATCTATACACTGCAATTCATCAAAATATACATATTATTGTTGGAATAGTAAGTTATTGGAAATAAATGCATATATTATTAAATACAGTAATATGTATCATTAAATAGCCTTTACTGATTGAACATGTATACTGTAATATTAAAAAAAAATGGACTAGGGAATTAAGTTGTCACTTCTTATACCTTAAGTCCGAATAAACACCCAGTGTGCTCCACTTTCGACAAAAAAGTTTCAATGGGAAATGCAGTTCATATTTGAATATAGGTCTCTACTATTACAATGATATCCATTGGACCCCCGCTATTTGCAGGGGATAGGGACTGGGCTGACCCACGCAAGTATTTGACACTCATTGAAATAAATGCATTGGGGAAAAAAAAATTGTAACCCCCCTCAAATTTTCTGATAAAGCGCTGATAAACCTCCAATATGAATTTCTGCGAAAATGCGGGGAATTATTTTTTTAAAATCAAAATAGGTCGATCAGTAGGTGCCGAACCGCAAGTAAGTGGGGTCCGCTGCAATATTAGTATTAAAATGCTCATAATAATGGATCATAATGCAAGATTATCGTTATATTATATGGTGGAAATCATTATTAAATTGACAAATAAAGGTTTCAATCCCAGGTACTCTGAATAGGTGAGTAAATAAATACCCAAGGAAATGTGGTATGAAATTAAAAATAACAACATATAGTATTGTCATGGTACAACATTATCACAAATATTGTAAAATGCCATTTGATAAGAAAGTGATGTGGCGTTCATGGACCATCTGTCAAAAAAAAAAAAGCATGTCATGATGAAATATGTAACTTTTCAATATCCTCCGAGTCTTAAAAAAGAATAAAAAACGTTGGAAAGAAATGTAAAGATGTCTCGTCAACGTGACCTGTAGCTGCTGCTGGAAGTGCTCATGGTCTGCTTAATGTGTCTGTTGAGAGCGTCGGCGGCCGCCCTGCCTTGCTCACTGCCGGCGGGCGCCTCTTGGTCTTTCCTCTCGGCGGACTTGTCCCTCCTGACCGGCTCCTTTGTCTCCTTCTCCTGGAGCTTCTCCTCGATCTCGCTCTTCTCCACGCCGGTCTCCATTTCGGCGGCCACTTGCTCTAGCTTCCCCGCGGTGGCGGTGCTGGCGCCGGCTTTGGGGATCCACGGGTGGTCGTGCTTCTTGGGAATGGGCCACGCTTTGTAGTCCTTCTGGTACTGGGTCTCCGGGATGAAGGGGCCGGCCGCTGGCTGGTACTCGTTCCGGGGCTTACAGCTGGGCTCCGGACGCACTTTCCACGCCTTAAAATCTTGCCGCATGACAGAGGAGGAGGAGGCGTCCGAGGCGGCGGCGGCGGCGACGGCGCCGGCGGGCGGTGCCTTGGCGGCCTCCGGCTGGCTCTCCGCAGCGGGCCCCTTCGGCTGCTTATGCTGGACGTCTGAATATTTGGTGAAGACCAGAGGCACGGCGATGTCCGCCTTGTCCAGGTCGCTCCAGAAGCGGTTGATGCAGCAAGCCCGCGTGATGCACGGCCAGGCCATGGTGCTTTTTGTCCACGGTGGTGCTGATGATGCGGGCTCGTTAGCGAGTTTCCCTGCTGGCTGCTTTCCTCCTCCTGCAGGACGTCGGAGGGTTCAACGGACGTGCTGCACCCGTCAAGACGACCCCACCCACGATTTGTACCTGAACGCAACTGCTAGTATAAACCAGCAGAGGGAGGAAGTAGCACTTTGCTTTATTGTGGGGCGGGGTGGGGGGGGGGCAGTGTAGAATTAGAGTACACTATTACAAATCAGACACGCACACAATACAGAAACATGCACCTGCTGCGCAAATTACAATTAAATGACTATATTTGCTCTGAAGCAATGTCTAAGACGGCTATTTCGGCACATCAGTGTGTGTGTGTGTGTGTGTGTGTGTGTGGGGGGGGGGGGACCCGCATACTCGCAGTCCAGCCTGCGCGGTAGACGCCCCCCCCCCCACTCCCGCGATATTTTCGTTGTTTTTGGGGGCGTCACCGCGCATATTTCGTGTTTACTGGAGGTTTGTGTGTTTTTTTTTTACGGTCAAAAAATGTATACCCCCAAATGTATTTCAATGGACGTCAATTATACGTGGAATCTCACTACCCTTTACCTATTATCCACAAATACAGAGCAACGGGTTCATTGTAATTGGTCCAAATTTTGTTTATATACAGTAACGTTTAGCGACAAGAACAAGAAATAAATGCCACCGAATGACAGAAGGTACAATTAACACAGATGTCATTCAGCAACCTTTTTGAAACGGAGCTAATTCTTGGGTCGTGATTAATGCAAAGGGATACAACTTTGACACACACCGCTGAAATAAGATCATTGTTCAAATTACTTTTATGTACTTAACATCTATGATTTCTCAGAATTATTGATGTAGTAAGGTAGGAAATATCAATGTGACTTTATTTCTAGACAGCCCTACAAGGGTTTACATTTCAAACGTTCCTAGGAAATCACAAGGTCTGATCACTACTCATCTTTTTTTCTTTTTAAGAACAGGCTTGCAGCCCACTCATCCGGTGCTGAGGGATTGAACAAAGGTTGGTAAACACAAATCAAGTGGTTAGTAGTGTTCTCTCAAACAGGTCCAAGGTTCGCGGTTCAAGTCTTGCCTTGGGTATTCCTGTGTGGAGTTTGCCTGTTCTCCCTGTGGTTGCATGGGCTTTTCACATGTCAAATGTAAGTTAGGGGACTCTAAATTGTCTATCAGCTCCTCTGTAAACTTAACGTGACAGAAAATTGAGGGAGAATAAATTGTGCACATTCATACAACAATAAAATCAACATTGCTCGTAGAAGTATAACATAATTAGCAATGAAGATATCCGAGTCAGGAGTTGATTGAGAATCTTTTTTTTTTAACCGAAAACAACTAAATATCAGCGATCAAACGTGACTCATCGTGAGGGGAAATGTTGAGGCAAGAACATCAATACAAGAATTACATGAAACACAAAACAAATGCTTTGTTCAGGTAATATTAAAAGTCATTAAAGCTGGCATTAACAACAAACCAAACTTCGGTTTATGGATCTAATAAACTGTCTGGCAAGTGTGTAATTGATGCAGCAGCACCTTCTTGTGGTCTCCCTTGTTCTTCAACGGCGCTGAAGTCACACGTTCACAGGGACGGCGGGCTAAATCCCATGTACTGTTGTCTCATGTCTTTATATAAACAAGTCAATTTTTTCAGATTTGTTTACACCATAAACTCCACGCCACAAGATTTCACGTGTTAATAAATGCAAAGTCAGACTGTTGTGGTATGTGCATGAACAGAAAATGATGCCTGTACAAAAATAAAAATGCTCACGTTTGATTGGATGTCATTACATGGTGCAGTCGTTTTGAATGTCGCTTGAAGGCCTCGCGCAGTACATACAAAAAGATGATATAAAAGCGGCAGTCCAGACACAAAATGGGAGGATGTAGTTCATTTGGCGGCAGCCTCTTCCTCTGGCTCAGGCTCAGGCTCCAGCTCCAGCTCGGGCTCCTCCTCGGGATAAAGTCTGCAGTACTTGTCCACCATGACGTCCAGGTCGGGCTTGACGTGCCCGTTGACGTTGAGCACAGCAAGACTGCGGTTCCACAACTTGGCGGGCACGGCGTCCAGGTACGCCCGCAGCCGCTCGCCAGCGGCGGCGCCCCGCTGCTCCTCCACCCTGAGCACAGGCAGCGTGGAGAGCACCTTAAGGAAAGCGTTGACATTGGGGAAGAACTTGATGTCGGGCAGCTGCAGCGTCTCGTGGATGGTGGCGGGCAGGCGCACCTCCTTGCCACGGTGTTTCCACTTGATGCGCCAGCAGTGCAGCTCGGCCGCCAGCGTCTCGGGGCTGGGCAGGTCGGCGCGGTACATGTCGGCCGAGTTCTCCTCTGTGGTGTTGAATTTCATCTGGCCCATGATGGCCGGCACCAGCGACAGACACTTGAGGACTTTGAGGTTGACCTCGGAGAACATCTCCTCCACCTCCTGCATGACGCTGTGGATGATGGGCAGTGTGACGTACTCGCGGTAGTAGGCCTCCGCTTGGATCTCGCCCATGTCGGCGGCGCGCTGCCTCTGAACAAAGAGCCGGGGCACGCGGACGGGGATCTCCAGGGAGGCGGCCATGTTGGTGGCCTCCTCGTACCAGAACTCGTGGTACACGTCGATGTTGTCGTTGACCTCGACGAGCGAGTGCATGACGGCCGTCAGGCTGTTGGCGGCGCAGAAGGCGTCCAGTGTCTCGCCTTGGAGGTTCCGGCCGAACGCTCGGGTGAAGGTGAGGACGCTTTTGAGGACCACGGCGGTCATCACCATCTCAAAGTCGGCCAGCGTCTCGGCGAGGGAGTAGGCGCTGGCCATCGCCGCGCCGTCGAAGGCGCCGTCGGCATTCTGGTGGATGGTGTCCAGGCAGGTGATGAGCGGTGGCAGGATGTCGAGGAGCACGTCGAAGACGTTGTGGCGCTCGGTCCAGCCTTCGCCGCAGGCTTGATGGAGCGCCGCGGCCTTTTCGTCACTTTTCTGGGAGTGAGCGGAGATACACGTGGCAAGCAGGGCCTGCGCCAGAGCGCTCTTAAAGAAGGCAGCCAACCTCCGCAGGGTCTCCATGAGCACCTGCACGTTGGGGAAGGGCAGACTGTTGGCCAAGTGGATGTTGAGCGCCATGCGGGAGCAGGGCATGTAAAGGGCCAGCGGGTACTTCTCCATCAGGTGCACGGCCACCGCCTTCATCTTGGTGGCCGACGCCCCGGTCACTTTGTGCGCCTGCCCGCGGCAATCCTCCATGATGAGCCCCCAGCGCTCGGTCAGCTGCGCCTCCAGACGCTCCACCAGCGCCAATTCGTCGCCGTCGAACAGCACAAAGTCCAAAAATTCCTCGCGCAGGACGTTGTGCTGGTTGACGAAGCGAAGAAAGAGCGGGAGGTGCTTGTCGCCGCCAAAGTCCACCAGGTCGTCGGTGACCAGCGAAAAGAAGCGGCCCTCCCTGGCCTCCATCAGCATCTCCTCCCTCACCGTGTTCTCACACACGTCCAGGAGCTGGCACAGCTGCGCCGAGGAGAGAAACTCGCCGTTCACCGGCGTGGCCTCGAAGCGCTTCCTCAGGGCCTCGTCTCCGGCGTGCATGCGGTACTCCAACAGCGCTTGGAAGTTGTTGGGCGCGTTCTCGCCGTCGAGATCTTTGAAGGTCTGAAAGGGGATGCGCTGCTTGGCCAGAGTCAGGACCACCTCAAACAGGGAGCGCAGGTAATCGCGCAGCTGTTTCTCCTCCGCGGACATTTGTGGCTCGTCTACGATCTGGTCTTCGGGGGCCGCGTCTTTTTGGGACTTCTCAGCAGAGGACGCCACTAAGGAGAGTCAAGAGGGGATGTTAAACTTGATTGATTGTGAACTGGTTCGGACACGACATGACTTTCAACGAGAAACGTATTGCATTATACGCTCTCAAACTGAGCGGCATCTTTATCAAAGCGAATCGTGATCCCACTGAATCGTTCCACTTTAAATGTACTGTCCTCGAATTGTATTGCAACCCGCGGATCAAACTTTAGTTTCCAATGTCGTGCCAATTTACTCACATCTTCTTTCCTTGATTCGTCTTAGGTCCTCCTCTGTCTGAAACCAAAAGGAAGATTCCAAAATAAGAAGTTTAACTAACAGAAGCTGCACTTAAGAGACGCAATGTTTTTTTTTTTCTGCCTCACAAGTTCTTTGATCTGCTTGCGGTGTTTGACGCGAGGATTCGCCAAGTGGCTGGTCAGATCGAAGATGGTGGGAATGGCCGTATCCTTGAGCACCGTCCTGTAGGGGCTCTGACACAGACACACAACTTATAGACCTTTCCACTATGATGTCACACGTACTTCAACCCATCTCTAACTATACCAGAAGAAGACAAACGCTTGAGAAATTGATCTACGAAAACAGGGTCAATGGCTTGAATGAAGATTTAGCCGCCTTCTTGTGCGCTGTAGTGTGAACGTGTGCAGTCCGTATAAAGTACTCAGAAGCACCCTGGCGCCTCTTGTTTCGAAACATTATGAGAAGGTCTGAAGACTTGGACAATCGAATATGGGCGTGAGGTACTCACAGTTCTGTATACCAGGGCTGGATCAAAGTGTTTGGCACACAATCTGTAGTGTTTGTTCAATTGGTCGGCAGTTTTGGCCTCCAGGTCCGCTCTGCGGCAGTTCTCTACCCAGATTCGACATCTGCAAACACACAACACACACTTTGTTGACATAATTTCAAACACACAATACATTCTAGGGCGGCCCGGTGGTGGTGGTCCAGTGGTTAGCGCGTCGACCTCACAGTGCAGAGGTCCTGGGTTGGATCTCTGCTCCGGCCTCCCTGTGTGGAGTTTGCATGTTCTCCCTGGGCCTGCGTGGGTTTTCTCCGGGTATTCCGGTTTCCTCCCACATTCCAAAAACATGCATGGCAGGCTGAATGAACACTCTAAATTGTCCCTAGGTTGAGTGTGAGCGCGGATGGTTGTTTGCCTCTGTGTGCCCTGTGATTGGCTGGCAACCAGTTCAGGGTGTCCCCCGCCTACTGCCCGGAGACGGACGGGATAGGCTCCTGCACGCCCCGCGACCGTTGCGAGGATAAAGCGGATCAGAAAATGGATGGATGGACAATACATTCTTGGATTAGCGTGTTCCCGACACAGGACCTTAACCTCAAAAGGTTAAGACAGGGTTTGAGGACAATAACAATAATGACATACATCGTTACTCTCACGAAATTGATATAGCTGTGCATTGACGTGGTGGTAATGAGGTGGATGAAGCGGTCGGTGACAAGCATTTATGGGTCATGTATCCTACATGATTTTCGTCCCGTAAATAGAACACTAAATTGTCCCTAGCGGTGACTGTGAGTATGAATGGTTGTTCGTCTATCTGAGTCCTGCGATTGGCTGGCAGCCATTTCAGGGTGTGCCCCGTCTACTGCCCGAAGACAGCCGGGATAGGCTCGACCCTCATGAGGATAAGTGGTTCAGATAGTGGATGGATGGATGGATGTATAAAGTACGCAGTGGTTATTCTCGTGGTCAACAACTCACCACTTTGCGATGTTACTATGAATTGCAGAAGAACTATAAGTATAAATTCTACGACAGTTCCAAGTGTCCCAGCTTGTGCCAGAGTGGGTTGAGCGGTCGCGCCGAAGGTGCCGCTTCATTCCTTTGCCACGGGTTCAAATCCCATCCTGTACATTTTTCTTTTGTTTATTCTCTTTATTTATTTATACATACTATGTTTACAGTGCCTACTAGCCAATCGGGAGTTTTAAACGAGACATGTATTTATTACAATACAATATGACTTAATTTATCACGTATTTCATAAGAGCTGCAGCTGTAACAAAGCACTTTACAAATAATATAAAATGTGGAACGCCCATTTAAATATTCGAACAGAAAGTGAAGTATCTAATAATGACCTTTAAAATGGACTGGGAGACAGTGAAGGGGAGCCAAAATTGGGGTTTTGTGCTCCCTCTTACGAGTTACAGTTAGGAGGCAAGCAGCAGCATTTTGGATCATCTGGAGACGCTTAAGGAAGGACGAGCTGATTCCAAAATAAAATGCATTTCAGTAATCTAACCAAGACGTAACGAAGGCATAGATTACTGTTTTTCAGTGCTGCTGAGAAAGGAAGGGCTTTACCATAGCCAGCTGCCTGAAATACTGTAAAAGAAATTGATTTCACAACAGCACCGATTTGCCTGTCCAATTTAAAAGTCAAGTTCGAGAACGTGTGCTTCCAGCTACCTGTACTGTATAAAATATTATATCTTACCTTTCGGGGTCCCTGGGAAAGCGGAAAAATGCCAAATCCGACTGGGTACTCTTCCGTGTGCAGTTCGGGGCCGCACAAAAATTCGGCATTTTTCAAGCTAACTCGTTAGCAAACTTGGCTACTCCTCCGTTTGACTAACCTTGTTATTGTTTTAAAAGTCGTTTTGTTTCTCAGCTCCGGCAAACCAGACAGAACGAGCCTAACTGCGTCTCAAAGGACGGTGTACAATAAATAAAACAACAGCTCAAAAGCGTGCCATTTGACGGTTACTGAATTTCGCGAAGCGCCAAACAAAATGCCAATCTTTCAGTAACTGCGACTCAGATCTCGGCTATTGATTGGAGCGAGACAAAATAAAAGCTGCAATAATTGGTTGATTCCATGAGCCATTGACCAATCACATTACATCCAAAGCCTCTTCCCTCACGTACAAAGTACGTCACAGAATCACATGGTTTGTCAATGCTGCCTTTTGCCAGCAATCACATGTACGACAAAGACATGGCTTTTTGTTCGACCCATTATAGGTCTACGTAATCGCTTACAAGAAACCCTTCGGACAGAAAATTTCTCCATAACCTATGTTTTAAATACAATGAGGGAAGGTATAGTCGTGTGGCTCGTTGGTCTAGGGGTATGATTCTCGCTTAGGGTGCGAGAGGTCCCGGGTTCAAATCCCGGACGAGCCCATTCTTTTACCGCTTTGATGCAAGTTAGCTTCATATAACATGACAAAGGAACCTTCGTGGGCTTTAGGAACATCCAGGTATCGAGACGACGTCATTTAAACACTAACTCGTGAGGCACAAAGTCATACAAGGAAGCCGCTTTCAAGCTGTTTTCGTCGTTGAACACATACTGTATTTAAGAGTAATTCTGACTAGAATATGAGGTAAGAGCGCAAAATAAGCAGCGGGCTCGTCCGGGATTTGAACCCGGGACCTCTCGCACCCGAAGCGAGAATCATACCCCTAGACCAACGAGCCAAGTAGAAAATTGAGACTTCACTTGGCTTCATAACTTTCAAACGTCGTCCGCAATTGACCACTGAAACGTGATATATTCCGAACATATATGAAAACACTTATTACAGCAAAAGCTAAATCCCAAGAATCGCAGGTCTGCGGTAAAATAACAGTAAAATAGCTTCCATGGCAAAGCATGAGTATATTTTGTGAATGAGACTCAAAGAAGACACAGACCATTTCAATTAACTTCTTTTTATATATCATACATAAGACTGTCTTAATATAATACAAAGGGCATTGTCATAAACACAGCAAAGTCTTGACTAGATCTTACAATCTGTGGATACATGGACTTATCCTCCCCCCGCCCCCCCCCCCATGCTGTTCAATTCTATAGTGCATGTTTCATGTACAAAAAAAAAAGAGTGAAAAAAATGTGAAGTATAAAATGGAAAAAGAAAAGGATCAATCCAAATTAAATAAGAGGATTTCCACTTCTGCTGGGTGTCCAGATATGTCAACAAGAATGTTTTGTGTCTAACCCACAAACGGAACAGGCGTATGAAAGATGGAACCTTATTTTAACGTATGTAAAGATATTTTTTTTATTCACCATGTGCTTCTCATAGAACCCAAAAAGTAAGATTTGTGATGTACATGCACTTACAATATACCCTGTGAAAATTATTAAGGTTTGAGGATCTAGCGTTCCCTGTTTGATTCAAACCCTTCCTCATAGTGTTGTCCTGATGCAGTCAAGTTTTTGCCACTAAGAAGAAACAGGAGTTCCTGCCCCAATGGATGGTCACCCAATTTGACAAACATAATCAACATACCAGCAGGAGCAAGGTAGTGAGTTCTATACTTCCTTTATTAAAAAAATATAAATATATACATAAATTCTATTTCAACTATTAAAAAGGGGCTGCATTTCATGACAACTGCTCTAAATAAGAGGTCAATCTGCATGATCAGAAATATAGGCGCACACTTACGAGTCACTGCAGTCAATTTTTTTGTCTTTTCACTCTTTATTTTTGGAATGTTTAGTACCAGTACGAGCGCCGGCGGCGATCAAAACGGCCGGCCAACGTGTCGAAAGATCTCAAATTCGGCGAGGGTGTTAACAAAAATGATTGCAAATTTGCAATTAACCTTGACATCCAGATAACCCCCCCAGTCTCAATATAGGTAGCTTTACATTGGTGTTTAATGAGAGCGTGATTTGGTGTATGGGCATTTTTCCTTCGAAAATGACATAACAGCATGACTTTGTGTGTGCGGCATGTAGTCAATTTTGACAGGCGGCCGCGGGCAGGTTATCTCCTCTCTGATTTCAAAACTGGTCAAAATAAGCAAACAGAAGAGAAAGGAAAAGGAAAGAAGAAAGCACTTCAAAATCCCTGATGTCAAAGGAAAACAAAAATGAAAGAAAAACCCAAAACAAGAAATTAATGTTTCGAGAACATGCGTGTCTGCCCAGGCAAAAAATATGAGATGGCGGGCTTCCCTTTGAACATGACAACAACCAAGGGGATATGCCCTTCGCCAACTACATCAGAACATCCAACACAATTTTTCCAAGCCACGTTGACCAAATGTATGAAAGGCAGCAAAACCCTTTGAAATAGGTATGTGGGATGGGGCAAAATAAAAAATCTAAGTGGGGGGGAAAAAAACAAAACAGAAGAACCGACTACGCAGAAGAAGAACGCATTCGCCTCTTTTTTTTTTTTTTTTTTTTAACCATCATCCGCTATCTTGCTACTCCGGAGCCTGCAGAGTAACTACCAGATTCTCTAAACATAGCAACATTTTTTTTTAATCTTTAAAAGACTCCCAAAATAATCTACCAATTATGGAAACAGGTTTTGGTAAAAGGTGGCAAACAAATGTGGCCAAAGCGTACACAATAGCCCAAACAATGCTCTCCAGTTTTGCTAACACACACACACACACACACACACACACACACATACACACACACATATGTGTGTTTGTATGTATGTGTATGTATATATATATATATG
>NW_017805453.1:1045024-1054632 GCF_001891065.2 Hippocampus comes
TGTTGACACGTCAATAAGATCTCATCAACACATGGTGAACTGCTACATTATTGGTTACAGACACCTAATATGCTATAAAACAACTGCTTTGGTATAAAAACATATCCAAAGGGAAAATAAATTCTTGTAAAATTCACAGCATACATTGAGGACAAAAAAAAAAAGGCAGTCACTTTTTTCTTTTCAGTTTCCATGTGGGTTTTTTTTTGGGGGGGGGGTGGCGGGGCGAGACCTGTGCAGGTGGTTCTGATGAGGAACAACATGCAAAAACATGAGCAAACAAAACAAAACAAAAAACAACAACAAAAAAGGGGTCGACTCTGGGATAAGTTCTTTCCACTGCAAAAAGCCTTAACCGGTGACTAAGATAAATTTTTTTTTTTTTAAGGAAGTCATGTTTAGGAGGTTGTTGTGTACAATAAGACCCTGTTATGTGGGGCCCTGCTGAAGAAGAAATCTTTGTCGAGAAAGGCCTCAAATTACCATTCTTAATTAGCTTTTTTTCTTCGAAAATGTTTTCAAGAATTAAGGGCTGTCGAGAGAGAAAAATAGAGAAAAGCCATCTTAATTCAAAATGATAATGTCCAGCTCCATCCCCAGTCGTAGTCCATGAGTCATAAGGCCAAAGGGTTATTTCAAATCAGCCACCGACTGTATTCCTTCCGCTGCGCTCGTGTTGCTGCAGCTCGCGCCGCCATTTTTTTGAGGCATCTTGGCGTGAGGGATGGATGCCTCCCCTCTCCTCCGACCAGCTCTGCGTCTGAATCCGCCTGCACCCGGCCAGCACACGCTTATAGGGAACTCCGCTGTCATGTCGAGTTACACAACACCAACTGAGCCACCAACAAGAAATATCACCGCAAAAAAACACTCGCCCTTCTCGTGAAGCTAAGGGATTTACAAGCAGCTTCTTCGTGTGACATTTTGCTTGGGGGGTGGGGGGGTCAAATTAATGACGAACGAGTGGAACAGTAATGTCAGGCGAGCATTTCACGGCCTTAACTTTGCTCTGAAATGCTCCTCTTTGCCACATAATATCGTACGTTGGTGAAATGGTAAAATGGATGTCTCAATCTCACTATGGTTATTCCGCAGTATAACTTTGTGGCTAATGGTCGCAAAAGAATAAACGGATGACAATTACATATATACTTCTTCTTCAGAAAGGTTTTTCCCCCCTCTGTAGTAGCGGTTCAGTGATATCTCCCTTCTGACGTGAGCAGCTTTGATTCTCAACACACCTTGTAGTAAAAAACACCACCTTAAAAATGACGCACAGGGGGGAACACACAGCCAAAAACGTCAGCGCAGTCACGAGCTTGCCATGGAACTCTGCTGCACACACACTCCAGTCATTGGAGACTCCTCCCGGTCCATGCCCTGCCTCATGCTCAGGTGGCCCTCTGCCAGGTAGTGGCCAGGCCCAGTGTTCGTGCCCATGGAGAAAGCAGGGTGCGCAGCCATGCCGGTCTCCTGCCGTGGGTTCGAGAAGGCACCTAGCCCCATGCTCAGCCCGCCGTTCTGACCAAAGTCGAGGGCTCCGGCGGGCAAATGGCGGAGCTGGTAGGCCTGGTTGCCATGATTCCCGGTGGAAGAGGAAGATGTCGATGAAGAGGAGGCAGAGGAAGACAGGGAGGTCATAGACAGATGGCCGTGGACCACCTCCATGGAGTCCTGGGTCGACGAGCTGTGCGTCGGGGAGGTGTAGTGGCGCGGGCGCGGCCGCGTGGCCATCATGGGCCCGTGGTGGTGATGAGCGTGTGAGTGGGGATGCAGAGCCTTCGGGTGCTGTGGGGGAACATGGAAGGTGGTCTCCTGGACTGGGTGGGTCTCGCCGGTGACTGATTCCGGTACGACGCCACCTCCCCACACTAGTGGAGGTGGGTAAGGCTGTCGAGCCTGCCAACAAACAATTATCGACAGCGTCATGTGATGTTGTTGTCAAAAAGATCGTGGTACCTTGATTTAGTGTTTAAATCATCAAATTTGGGTGTATGTGTATGAGCGTGTGTGTGTGTGTGGGGTACGTCATTTCGGTTACGGGGTACACCTTAAAAAATATTTTAGTTATTTATTTATATAGTGTTGAGATAAGTTCAATGCTTAAGACACAGAGTCAACATATCATTGTTTCATGAAACGTGAAAAGCAGATGTGATAACTAAAAAGTGTTTTGCATTCTTGTTGTAATCTGACATATGACTTGTATATTCCATACTTATTTAGTACAATTTTGTAAAGTTGTAACTTGTTTAACCTGTAAGTTGGGACACTACAAAGTCAAAACATCACTATAGGTTCGGTGATTGATGGAGTTTGGGGTAGGACCTGTGGGCAGAGGTTGTCTCCATCAATGGCTGGCATGGCAGTTCCAAAATGTCCCCCACTGTGTAAGTGGTGATGGGTCGGGTCTGATCTCGCTCTCCCACTGGTGCTTGTTCCAGAGGAGCCTCCTAAAGAAGTCATCATGAGTGTTACCGTGGTATCACCTTCCCACATGCTCTTTAATTTTAAAGGATTCCTTCCCGATAGTCACGTACCAGAACTAGAGGAGGTGCTGGAGGTGGTTCCTGAAGACTGGGACTGCTCCAAGGCGGGGCTTGTCGACACGCTGCTGCTCGTATTGGTCCCCTCGTCCGCCGTCTTCTTGAAGAAGCTGTGCTGCAGGGCGTAGTAGGGCTGGATGCGGCTCTTGGGGTCGTAATCCAGCATCCGCAGGATCAGGTCCTTGAACTTCAAGTAGTCTGCAACGGCGTGGCCAGACTCGCCTGCCCGCCGGCCGCCCGGACCCCCGGTCTCCACGCCCAGGATGGAGTGGAGCTTCCGTGAAGCTGGAGGTTTATACTATCACACAAATGAAACAAACACAGTTACTTATATACTTTGTTTTAGTTGGCTTCCGAGCATGGGTAAAGACAGTGGCTTACCCTTTTGCCATCTTTGGTCTTTTTCACACTCCATGTACCATCCGAAAGCTTCTCAAAGAACTTTCTGGCTTTTGGGGCTAGGTCCATTATGTGATTAGGTGGGATTCCGAGAACCTCCACTATTTTGTTCATCTGGTCCACCTGAGAAAGTAATCACAAGTCAAGTTAAACACATTTCAAGACAGGCTAAGAGAGCATGTACGTGTAGTTAGTGTTCAGGTTCTTTTAAGGGGGAACTTATTGCAATAACTACTCCTACTCTAACACGCAAACAGCAAAATATGTGGCTAACAGGGTGGATGATGACGGGTTCGACTTTTTTGGTTAATGGTAGCATTTAGTGAGCACATGGGTGGACCTTTACTTTGCAACATAATTTATCTGGCAGGCTGATTGTGTCCTATGAAATAGATGTCAGATTTCAGAAAAGGTTTTTTATATCACTTAGGCTGGGCGTCATGACTGAAAAGTATAACATGCTGTGAGTATTTCATATTGCTTGATCTCAATATATAGTGATTTTTTTTTTTTAATGGTGAAAATAAGGACCCCGAGAAAAAAGGCTGAATTTACCCAATTTTAACTTCTAGTACTTCATCTTTAAAAGGAAGTCAATGCAACTTTGAAAAACATCAAATAAAATGGTCAATATAAAGATTAAATAAACACCCTTTGTGAACATAATGTGCTTGGATGGGTGATATGGCTGAAAATATGCTCCACTATTTAAGTGTTGCATATCAGTCAATATTGATATGTGTGTATATATTTTTTTTTTTATAAATACAATTAACTGTTTTTGGGTACATTGCAATTTTGATCTTTCACCACAGCATTGTAAATGCTTTTACGTGAGATGCTACCCCAAAGCAATATTGGTGATCGTGACATTAACCTTCATTCAATGTTCATACAATGTCAGTGTAGTGAACTAATACTCTCTTGCGGTGTATGCGTTAATGTTGATCAACTGTCTTTAGGACAAATTATTGCCATTGTCCATTTATACTTGCCCGATTTTGACTGGTGCGATGCAGAGGGTCTGACACTGGCGCTAGCACGTCAAAGACTAAGAACACCTTTACACGTACACCACGTATCCATCCGGAGGTATTTAATCGGGGGAGTTTGGGTAAGTTGTACATTTTATCGAATGCATCTTCTATTGTTATCAATCAATTGTCTATCAGGATACATGGATAGTAAATTATCGCCCAGCCCTAATATCACTTGATATGTGACAATGACAGAGTGGACAACATGATTTGGTGGAAATTATGAAACAAGAGTAAATATGTACCGTTTGCAACTATCCACTGTTTCATACTTGAAGAATGACAAAATGCTCATTGTAATGCTAGTTGAAAACAAGATTTGAAGTAATTTCAGAAAATCCTCGATGAGACATTTTTATGTCACAAGTAATTAAACAAAATACATTATATAAAGCATGAAAAAAATATTTTCTATTTTGTAAATTCAACAAAGTAATCTTTCCCGAAGCGAGATCCTGGCATGCGACAAAACCGGGAATGTGACGTCACTTCGAGGACTACAATCGGGCCCAATATGCAGAGTGTAAAAAGCCAGTCAGACATGGATTCAGAAAGCGATGTTTCAAACTTATTTGAGGGGATCCAGGGGTTTGAAGAGTTGGAGGAAGGGGAGGTTGTTGGCAAGATCTAGGTTGGACTATACATGTACGAGCCAGATGCTCAGGATGCGAAACAAGCTGTCCCCAAACGACTGTACGTGGAGTGGAGACGAGACCCATCGAAATTGGAAGAACGGTAAGCTACATAGGCTGCAGTTATTAGCCTAGCGTTATTGTTTGAAATTTGATGCTGTTCTGTGCTATAAATTGCACACGATGGGATTACTTGCTTGGTCCATGTAGTCCAGCTAGCACTGAGGGAGCACACGTTATAGTGGGTTGGTGTCCTACATTGTCATTGGTAAGGGAAATCTGTTGCATTGTAAGCCACTCCGCACAATATATCGGCTGTCCTTCCGCAGCATTGTTAATTGCAAACCATTGCAGAGGATTCCATCCATGCACTCATGTTCTGAGAATGTTTTCGTACAGGATTCCATCCATGTCCATGTCTAATATTTGGAATCAAATGTTTTCATAAACAACAGCCAGAGTTAGTGATTATCACTGACCTTTTTGCAAAGCCTCTATCATAAACAAAACGGTTGAGAAAACAGAGGTCTTCAAAGTGCTGGTAACAAAGAACGCCTGTCGACACCGGCACGAAATTCATTCGCTGTGCGACAACGAAACTAGTCCACAACGTACACTATTCTTTTCTTTTGGCCACTCAAACAAACGTTTGCCTGAATGTGAACAGTGCATCGCCACACAGCGCCGAGGCATTTCGCCGAATAACTTGATAACAATGACAAAGAGCAGTTAACGGGACAATCAAGAATGCAGTACAATGGCTGAATGGAGACTCGGCATTCTTTGAATGATGTCACTCACCGGGATTGCCGGATAAAAGCATTTTCGTTGTTAAATGCCTTGCTGTCGGTCTAACCGTGAATTTGGGTTGGTTGAGTTAAAAGTAAAAAAAAAACAAAAAACAAAAGTATGCATAAAATACTTTTAGCCCTAAGTATTACTCAAAATATGGTTATTCAAATTTAGTTCACACTTGAAGGGATAGTTAACCTACAATGACAGAGTGGGCGGCAATTTCAGGGAATGTTCCATGTGAGTGTGAAAACAGAATTATCACCCCAAAATGACTCCTTTTATCAAATAAATTGTGGGCAATAAAACCATGTACACCCAAGTGGCATAAAAGTAGGAGACATTCTGCGCCTGTCTAGTGGGTGTATGTGAAAATCTTTGCCCACGTATAATCTTGAAAGATGCCCTATTATTATTATTATTATTGTTTTCTGCCACATTTTCATGACAACTGAGTGAGGGAGTTGTTCATGAAATCAAAAGCAGCCGATAGCGATACTGATCTATGTAACAAAATAAGTGCGTGGACATGAAATAGTACGTTGGATAATTGCCCTCAATATACCTCATTGGCTCCACTAAAGAGTGGCTCTCCTGTATGCATCTCCACCAAAATGCAACCCAAAGACCACATGTCGATGGCCAGGTCATAGGGCATTCCCAGAAGCACTTCTGGGGAGCGGTAGAAGCGACTCTGGATATACTGGTATATCTGCACAAAGGAAGGAAGGCAATTAGTACTTTCTTTTCATTTGGACATCATGCACTCCTATTTAGCATACGGTCATGACAAAGAGCATTAGGTACCCTTTGTCCAAGCTGGCACGAGCTGCCAAAGTCCACTATTTTGATGGCACTCCTCTTGGGGTTGCAGAGGAGGATGTTCTCGGGCTTCAGGTCACAGTGGATGATGCTGAGCTCGGGCGTGGCCAGGAACAGCAGCGCCGTGCATAACTGCTGGGCAAACTTCCGGGTGAGGTTGAGCGAGACGCCGCGGAAGTTGGTATTCCGGAGCAGGTCGTACAGGTTATATGAAAGCATCTCAAACACGAGGCAGAGGTGGTTCCGAAACATGAAGTGACGCTTCAGGTGAACTGTGGGAGTAACCAAGTTATGTCCGGGTTAGTTGCATTAGAAGCTTTTTTATTGTGTGACTGAACAAATCAGAAGAGAGTGTTAAGTACCAATGTAGTATTTCATCTCGGTGTCATGTTTGTTCATAAGCTCTAGGAGGCGCACTTCAATCTGGGCTTGATTGAGGAAAGCTTTCTTGTTCTTGATGATCTTAATGGCAACCCATTCCTGCTCTGCTCGGTCGTATGCTTTCACAACCTAAAAAAGGCACATTCAATGGTCGGCTAAAGTTAGATTTCCATGAAGACAGTTTAAGAATATTAAAAATAGCTGATGATTTATGGTTAGGTAACAAACGCACTGTTAAATACTGTACTCATATGTTCCGCAGCAGTACCCACCTGTCCAAATGAACCTTTTCCTATCAAGGAATCAATCTCATATCGGTCCATCCATTTCTCCCCATTCTTGACGATGTAGTCATAGTTATCATCGTCATAGCCATCATTGAAGACCTTCCTTTCTTTTTTGTGACTCGAGTCTTCACCCTGACCCTGTTGGTGCCGCCGCTTCTTTTTTGCATAATACACCTGAAACGATGATCGAAAAGAAGGCTTAAAAAAAACAGAGGGCGACAAAAACAGATAATCAAGATTCATGCCATCGTTTCAGAATGTTCTCACTGACCTCATTGATGTGTTTGTATGTTTTGATAAGGTCAATGGAGAGCTTCCTCAGGGGAGCTGAAGTTGGGTCACGAAAGCACTGGGGCATGTGCCTCTGAAGTGTCAAAAATATTACATAACAGATAATGAATGACACGTTTGTCCTCTTGTCAACAATTCAAACACCACCGGTGTCAAACGGCTTCTTAAAGTGTACCTGATTGGCAGTGAGCTGTGTCGCCTGGTCGCTGTACGGTAAGACCGTAACAGATTGGTCAGTGCTTGGCTGGTGGCGCTCACTGTACTGCTGGTGCGTATGGGGCATTGGAGCAGCCATCTGAAGACCAGCAGTGTGTAAAGAAAAAGAGGGCGCAAGCCGGACAGACGAAGGTTTGCATGCTGAAGTCTCTCCTCCTGCAAGACATTAGCACCATGACTTGAGTCGCAGCGCCAGCAAGATATACGATCAAAACAAAGAGACTAATCCTCACAGTGTAGAGGTGTAGCATTTACTTTTCACACACAATATGCAGAACAATGTGTCTTGTTTTAATAGAGCAATTATTAATTTGCTTTTCCAACAGGTCAACAAATATCTTCATGTGTGATTAGATGAGAACAATATGCAAAAATGTAAATGTGTGCAAACTGATATATTACATGTGTATTGAAATGATCAGTTTGATACAACTAAAGCGACAAATATGCCGGCAAAATGTAAAACATGCCAGATATATTACAACATTGTGTTGTTTAAAGCATCAAATTGAACGAGTAAATTAAATCCTATTGTTTGTATGAGTAATATGTGAGGAGAAAAGGGGAGAACATATGAGCAGGCTTTAGTGGAAAAGGGGATGAAAAGAAAGGCCCAGCACTGTACAGTGAATCATACTTCATTTTAAGGCAGCAGGAATGGTGAGGGGAAAAAAAGTGAAATAGCATGTTGAGCTATCAGCATCTCTCAGCACACAACAGAATCCACCAGCGCTACACAGTAACCACTTTTCAGAATCCCAGCAACAGCACCTAATTAGCATAGCCTATCACCACAGAGATACAGCGTGATTTGGCAAGCCCATCAACGCACAGGCCAATCACAACGCAGTATGCAAATAGCCTACTTTTGTTGCCAGGGCAGAGCGGCTCCCATTTTCCAATGAGAAAACAAGAAATAAACAAATCAAATTGAACTTTGGCACAATTCGACGCCGCTTTCGACACGAGAGGCTGACGGCAAAATAGCTACACAATCCAAAAAGCTACACTCGCGACGAGAGCGTTCGAAAGCTGAGCCAGCTCGGGAGCGCCAAAAAATACACAGCCACTGACAGCAATAAAGGCGAGCGACGGCAAGACGAGGAGAGCACAGGCAAAGGCTGTATTTAAAGGAACACACAAGATGTAATACAAGACGCCTTTGCTGCGCTTATAAATACATGTATTACACGCCTACATTCGTCTCCTTTAAAAGGAACATTCTAACATTTGTTTGGAATAGCTGGACATGTTTGATTTCATTTACCAGCTTTGAAAAAAACCACAATGTATGACCGAAAGCACTCAAACTTCAACTGCACTGAAACTTTGCCCCACATAACAGCGTGATGCAAATTTGGAGAAGAGGACAGCGACAGGGAGGAACTTGACTTCATCGCTTCCCATTCAGTAGAAGAAGATAGAGAGAGGGAAACGGAGCCGGGGGAGGGAGAGGGAGAGAGAGAGAGAGAGAGAGAGAGAGAGAGAGAGAGAGAGAGAGAGAGAGAGAGAGAACTACAAACACGCAACAACCGCTAACCTGGATGCATCTTGTGCAAACATGTCATATCATCCTGGCAGGAGAGTCCAGCAGACAACCAACTACAAAGAATAAAAGCACATTATTGTCACTATGTTTTATTTTATTTTATGAGACTGCCACTAAGAGTTTCAGCTGTTTTTAAGACTTGCATAGTGAGATGCGCAGCAAGTTGAGTTCAAACTTTAAAAAGTCTAATTTAGGGGTATGCATGAACTACTTAAATCTGTAGATTTTCTTGCATGCATGCACTTTCGTCCCCAGATTAGTTAACATCCGATTAATGATTTTTTTTCATTTTCAACTAGTATCAGACCTACACAAAGTCATCAGCACATGACTCCTTTTTTTAGAGGGGGGGTGGATAGGTGGAAATTAACTTCATTATATTGTTCAGAACTGGCTGCATCTGAACAGTTCCTTCTCTGGCTCAGCAACCCACAAGAGGCCTTGAGAGTGCACAAAATAACGGCGGCTAGCTGTCATACACACACACACACACACACACACACACACACACACACACATATATATATATATATATATATATATTTATTTATATTTATTAGTGGCCGTATAAGGAACCTTAAATCAGCCTGCTAATACAATATCTATATATCTATGTGTGTAATAACGACCGCGGTTGTGGCTGGTGTGGGGGGGGG
>NW_017805453.1:1054853-1146114 GCF_001891065.2 Hippocampus comes
TATATATATATATTTATATTTATTAGTGGCCGTATAAGGAACCTTAAATCAGCCTGCTAATACAATATCTATATATCTATGTGTGTAATAACGACCGCGGTTGTGGCTGCTGTGGGTAGCGGTGTACTTACAGACGAAGGGGCAGATTTCGTCACAGATGGAAATTATTAGAACATATATTCATTACTAGTCCGGTTCCCTTGTAAAGGCATATCGTCCTTCCGAGAGGTTCGCCTCCCAATCCGAAGCGATTCGTCCCTCCAGCGGTAGTGACAAGGATGGCTAGTGCTCAATCGAGCCAGCGGGTTGTTGGGGCCCACTCAGCTGGTCCGTCAACAAGTCAACGTTCACCATTAGCCAAGGGCTTCGTTGAATTAGCTCTCGGGCAATAGCAATATTAAGGCTCGGCGAGATCTCATACACGCATCGATAATTCAATCAAATTAGATTTAAAATAAAGATGTGTGTGTGTGTGTGTGTGGATGCGTGTGTGAGAGTGTGTGTGTGTGAGTGTATTCAAGCCAGATCGCACAATGACACGATAATACCGCAGGGTTAATGTTAGCGGCACCAGCATGACTCTTCACACACACCCGACCCCTTTTTTTCCAGAACGACGTCGAAATGGAAAAAAGACCTCATTTGACATTTCGACTTTCAGCCCGACAAATGGGTTAGCTCGCCCCGCCATGTACCGCGGCAGGGCTGCCATTCACGGCTCCATCATCGATTTTGATTTATACGCACAAAGACAATCCACAAGAAGCACAAGGCGGCATCCCGTTTAAAAGAAATACAGGATAAATGTAGTAGCCGCTCACCTCTGATGGCACGATCTTCATTTAAAGTCCAATAACCTGTATGATGAGGAAACTTATCCAGTTTGAGATTCTCCCCTCCCTTTGCACGGTTAGCGAGGAACGATCACCTTAAATCCGAACCGGCGTCTGTCTTCCGACTGACAAATGAGAAAATTATTTGCCAGCCAGTTCTAATAAACTCTCCATTTCAGACGGGAGATGGACGTTACCATCAGCTGATGACTAGCAACATGCTAGCGTTGAGTAGCACGCCTAAGTTCGTGGCTAAGGTCTAGCGAATAGGGGCTACTGCTAGTGGACAAAATGAACGCGGCTAACGTTAGCGACCTGTCCCGTGCTAGCCTCGAGCTAACAATCGTTAGCCCCCGCCGCTAAATAAATGCTACGTCAAAGCGATTTTTACGCAGTCTTTTGTCAAATTGGCGACGACCTCCTCGAGCGATGCGATGGCAACGGTGGATTCGGCGTGTTTGGAAGCCCAAACGGACCCCGCGTCCTCCGGTAATTCAGCTTTGGAATTTTGTGTCAATTTTCACAAAATGGCGCGCGGTCCAAACCTGCGCAGTGAACCGGCCCGGTGGACCACAGACGCGGACAAGCCGACTTTCGTGGCGGCGCCGCCTAATTATTTTACCGCGTTAAAACCTCGGCCTCTTGATCATCTTCACCCGATCCATTAGACGAATCTCGCTATCCGAAAACGTCAAATGTATATCCACTGACAGCATTATTCCGGCGGGAAGGGAGAAACATTTGAAAAAGACTGAAGCTGGAAAGGGGGGAGGAAAAAAACCTCCTGACAAAATGGCGATGCTCTCGCTTGTTGCCATGGCAACTGTCAATCAAAAAACCGAAATTACCCGGATGCGCCAATGACGAAGAAAATGTAACTGGCCAGAAAGAACACACATAAACTCCTTCACAGCGCCGTCTGCATTCTTTATTGGATTTTAGGAGACTTGTTTCTAAAGCTCAGCAGACATATCCGGCCCATATGTACAAAAAAAGAACTGTAATGTCAACTTTATGCAATAATTTGGGCGTTTATACTGGAAAAGGTGATTGTTTTGGCTATCAATCACTACATACAGTGAACTCACGAGCACCCAGTTGATGCTAGTCTTGATTTAATGTTTTTTTTCTACAAATATTATCGTTCAAAAGTTGGGGTTTTCATCACTTTCCTTTTTCTAATACATCCTGTATTATATAATAAAACGTGGCTTTAAAAAAAGAATTGATTTGTTTGACTGAAATTATCAGGGCTGCAACTAATGATGATTTTCATGATCAATTAATGTGTCAATTATTTTGGCAGTTAATTCATTAATCTGATGAATAAAAGTTTAGTATCCATCCCTTTATTCAAAAACAGGATGTTATTTCAAATTGACAGTGAAGGATACATACAGTTGGGACCAATATTAGCAGGCCCCCATGTGATATTCAACCAAACTCTTGATTTCTCCATGGAAATGGCCTTTAACAACCTGTATTATTTGAGGATCAAATAAAGAAAATGAAAGACAAAAGTGATGAGTTTGATGACGATATTTAATTAATACAATGAGTTTAAAGAAAAAGGGCAAAAATGTATCGTCAATAAAGTAACCTTTCTGAACCGGAACTGCCAACAAGCTCCGAGAGTAGTTCTTCACCAGGTTGGCACAGGTCTCCGGATATTATAAACAGGTGTTTGTTTTTTTTCAGTGCTCCTGAACTCTCCCAGTCTTTTGTTGCCCCTGTGCCAGCAAAATGAGAGACGATTTGGGGAAAAAGCAATACATTAATCAGTTTCTTATCTTGCATTTGGAGAGTATTCACAATTGAATAAAGGTTCAAATTGGATTGCAAAACTCTGTATTTTGTTTTTATTTAGATTTTACCCAACGTCCCAACTTCATTGGAATTAGCGTCTTTATTTTGCACCCCTGCTGGGCAAGTGTTGTGACAATGCACAATGGTACAAACTATGAGGAGCTTCTAACTATTACAATGCTCTGCAACCATCCAAATGTTTACCATTGATGTTCATGCTCACAGCTATTCCAAGACAAGTTCTCTTGTCGAACTACCCAGGTTCTTAAAGGAAGTTCTGTTTTCTTTCAGGGCACCCATTAAATCATTCTCAAGCCTGTGTTAAAAGAAAAGCTAATACAGTATATGCCGTCTTCTTGATTGGTGTTTAAAAAAAAAAAAAAGTATTTGAGGAAATGGTGGCCCGGTGGTCCAGTGGTTAGCCCGTCGACCTCACAGTGCAGAGGTCGTGGGTTCGGTCTCGGCTCCGGCTTCCCTGTGTGGAGCTTGCATGTTCTCCCCGGGCCTGCGTGGGTTTTCTCCGGTTTCCTCCCACATTCCAAAAACATGTATGGCAGGCTGATTGAATGCTCAAAATTGTCCCTAGGTGTGAATGTGAGCGTGGAAGGTAGTTCGTCTCTGTGTGCCCTGTGATTGGCTGGCAACCGGTTCAGGGTGTCCCCTGCCTACTGCCCGAAGACAGCTGGGATAGGCTCCAGCACCCCCCGCGACCCTTGTGAGGAGTAAGCGGATCGGAAAATGAATGAATGAATATTTGAGGAAAGGATTGATTGCTTAATTCTATTTGGCACAGGCATTTATTGCTATGGAACAGCTTAATCCAGGAAGGGAGAGGTGGAGTAAAGGGGGGTGGTAGAGGTGAGGGGAGATAGGAATGCTTTGAATGGCTATTTGAAAAAAAAAAACAAAAACAAAATATGTAGCCCACAAAACTGCTCAAAACATAAAATAATAAATCACGTTATCATAAATTGTATATGGTCAAAAGGCAAATTAAATGAATCCTCATTGGGAGGAGGGTAGCCCACCCTCGCTTTAAACTTAAATTTAATCGAGGGTGGCGGCACGGTGATCGACGAGTTAGCACGTCCACCTCACAGTGTAGAGGTGCAGGGTTCGATTCCGGCCTTCCTGTGTGGAGTTTGCATGTTGGGTTTTCTCCGGGTACTCCGGTTTCCTCCCACATTCCAAAAACATACATGGCAGGTTAATGAAACACTCAAAATTGTCCCTCGTTGTGAGTGTGAGCGCTGATGGTTGTTCGTCTATGTGTGCCCTGCGATTGGCTGGCAACCAGTTCAGGGTGTACCCCGCCTACTACCCGAAGACAGCTGGGATAGGCCCGCGACGCTGGTGAGGACCAGGGCATTAGAAAATGGATGACGGATGGACCCATCATATGTTTATGGTGAAGTTTACAATTTGATCACAAGATGGCAGCAGATGTTCACATTGGGCGAAAACTTAATCACTGGCCATTACAGTAGGTACACCTGGAAAAAATTCCAATAGGATAAAAAAATTATTAAATTAAATAATGAATACATTCTGATACAAATAACAATGTCAGAGAGACATTACCTACCTATCTATCTATCTATCTATCTATCTATCTATCTATCTATCTATCTATCTATCTATCTATCTATCTATCTATCTATCTATCTATCTGTCATTGTGTGTGTGTGTATAATTTAACGTTGTCTTTTTTCACATACTGTAAAGAATCGTTGAGAGTCCAGAAAAGTGCTTAAAAACTAATGTATTTTATCCATTATTTTAATTTGTAGTTTATATTGTACGTCAGCAGCAAGCGAGCTAGAGTTGATCATGCAAATGATTCGTTTTTTTAAAGACCACACAACTCGATATAATGATCATGCACCTCTCATAACCCTTCTTCATGTGCTGTGACACTAATTGCTGATTCTGAATTCAGATTCCAGATATCGGTACTCATTACGCTTATTAGCTCCAGTGACACAAAGGACGTCGCAGAGCTCAGACCTCCACCAAGGATGCAATAGTTACGAATTAATGATTGTGAGGGCATTCTCCTCATAAGTGAAACGTTAGAACGGATTAAACATGGTAGTGCATTGTATTCAGATCATCCATCCATCCATCCATCCATTTTCTGATCCGCTTATTGTCACAAGGGTCACGGGGCATGCTGGAGCTTATCCCAGCGGTCTTCGGGCAGTAGGCGGGGGACATCCTGAACTGGTTGCCAGCCAATCGTAGGGCACACAGACGAACAACCATCCGTGCTCACACTCATAACTAGCAACAATTTTGAGTGTTCCATTAACCTGCCACGCATGTTTTGGGAATGTGGGAGGAAATCGGACTACTCAGAGAAAACCCAGTGCAGAGAATGTGCTAACTCCACATCGGAAGGCCGGCGCTGGAATCAAACCCTGCACCTCTGCACTGTGAGGCCGACGCAACTAACTGATTTCTACCGTGCTGCCCCGTATTCAGATCAGAGCAGATTATTATTTTTCACACGCATTCTTTTAAACCGTATTCCCTCACATAGTAGACAGGGACAATTATGTACTCACGTACAGAAATTCACCAATATCGGGCCGTGGGCACTAGGTGGCCCCAACAACAATTATTTCAGTTGTAGATTGACATGCAGGTGTATTAAATATTCCAGAAATTTTTTGGGGGGAGTAATACAATACATTTAAACAATCACGACTAAAAGTAACCAATTCAAGTCATTTCAGTTCGACATCTAAAAACTTGTGTATTAAACATCAGAGAAATATTTTCCTCTGTTTTTTTTTTCCAGTAAAACAGCCCAATTCATATAATTTCGCTTTAAAATAGGTTACATACCGGTTTAACCAGTTACGGGAATAAAAACAAAATGCTGCTAAATTAAAATAGTTAACTTAGGGAAGATGTGGCATAAACCCTTGAATAGGTAGCTGATGTGCATTTGTGAAGCCATGGCAATGAAAAGTCCACTGACAACAATAGAAAAGGAAAAAAAAAAAGACAGTGAGCAAATGTTTTCCAAATGACCACTTTATTTTAAACAAAAGTACAAAAAAACAAAACAGATATTTACAGTACTTGCATGGCAATGTTTACTTTCTTTGGTCAGTCTTCTAATTGGATGCTTTCAATTCAAAAATTATCAACTACGTATCTCAAGCCTGTTATCGTGTTTTCATCTATAATTCAAATTGTCGGACGGTGGGGGCGGGACCATCGTTCATCTTGTACAACATAAATAGCAACAGCAACAACAAAATAATATTCATACTTCACAATGGCATTGTTCCATTTTGAGAACCAGCTGTGGCAACTCAACAACTCAAACATGAATCATTGAATGCAGACACGAGCAGGTAGATTTCCTTGTAAGGGATGCGAAATGGACATCAAATCCATCCAAATCACTTGCTTGGTCGATCTACCCGGTCGTTAACGTTCGATGCCGTACAGTACATTTGGAAAAAAAAAAATCATAAATGGCGCATTCTCGCCAACTTCAGTACTAACCCTTTAGCCATTTCTCAATGCAAATGAACATACACATGGAACCGTATTTTCCGCACTAAAAGGCGCACCTAAAAGCCTTCCATTTTCTTAAAAGCTCACAGTGCGCCGTAAAATCCGATGCGCTTTGTGTATGGTCATTACGGTAATATTTCGACCCCAAAATGGCTCCTAGCTCGAGACATGCTGACAATGCAGAGTTCAAACTCAAGGCGATCGGGTTAAGCTGCTGAACACGTAAATAGAGCAGCGGCAAGAGAGTTCAACGTTAATGAGTCAATGTTATAACTAGCTGTTGGTTAAGTGAACTGTGTCGCTGCTTTATTAAATCGGTTTTACTGACATCTGATCGTTCCGTTGGTGTTTCCTTGAGCATAGCTCCATCTAGTGGATGCATTGTAGATTGCGTCTTATAACGCAGTGCGCCCAATGTATGAAAAAAATGACAAAATAGGCCATTCATTGAAGGTGCGCCTCATAATCCAGTGCGCCTTTTAGTGTGGAAAATATGGTATGTACATTAAAAAAAAAAATAAAACCCTCAACAAAGAATGGATGACATAAGCCACGATGCACTTCGTACACATCTTTACAGCAAAGACAAAACTGGACTAGAAGTTATTTCACTGGCAGCAGCTAACTAAAAAAATGCTCTTTCCTAACAACCATGATTGCTAACATAAGACAGAGCTACACTGTGTACGTATATGAGCGTGTCAAGTAGTGCATGTATATCACATATAGTATCCAATTGTTGTTGTTTTTTTTCCAGAGTGTGATTGGATTTGTAGTCAAATTCTCCCTGATATCAAATCCAAGTTGTCTTCATTGTAATGTACACTTTTTTTTCTTCGTTTTCCAAAAGATGAAGTGAGGAGGAGAAACGTGAAATGTTCTATGTTCTCACTGCAAAGGACCACAATGTTAGTTAGAATTCACATTGATATGATCGTGTGCAAATGTATGCGGATGCAACCTTTCACATTCCCAAAGGATTGTAGGTGGCTTTCGCGTTTCCTCTACACTTCAGCTTTTTGGCTGTTCTCCTCCACCTTCTCCTCGAGCTTTCTCTCCTCATCGGAGGAGCCGTTCTCCTTCTCGCCAGTCTTCCAGCTGCCTTGCCTGTGGAGGACGGTACATGTTTCACAATGACGAGAGCTGGGACGATTGATCGAATAATTCAATTACAAAAAATAGTCAAAGCAACAGATCTGCTTTGAAGCTTCGCTGGGATAATTTTTTCCACGTGGCCAAATGTTTCTGCAGTATGCGCTGCACTCAGTGTATTTATATTCTCCTACACTGACACCCATGTCACTCACCAAGCCAGGACCCCACATATTTAAAGCCACACACACACACACAGGCGGAATGTCATTTCATCCAATTATTTGATTAATCAATGGGATAATCAATAGAATCCAGCCCTAAGTGCTAATCATTACAGTAAACCTTTTTGGGGGAACCTATCCTCAGTTACTGAAGAGCTTCTCGATTGGCTGTTTTTAGATTTAGGCCAAAGGAAAGTATTACTTTTGTGTTATCTTTAGGTTTAATGCATTGAAGTTTTTTTTGTTTTTTTGAGTTTTTTTTGGTCGACTTGAATGCACCTTGTGCAGCCAAAAGTAAAGGTATGTTTCTACTTCTCCCGTGATGCCGCTCCAAGTGGTCAGGTAATCTACAAATTGCGTTACAATTTGCTTGTATTCCCAAATATCTGTCATTGTTTGCATAGGTACTATAAGTTTAATGGCTTAAGACTGTTTGTATTTGGTCCTAGTGTGCATATTTGTTTGTCCATGGGCGATGTTGAGTTTGTGCTAGTGTCTTATTCAGGCTAGTATGCTGGCTAATGTGAAGGTGGCACGGTTGTGTTGAAATTTTCAACTAGAGAATTCTGTTTATGTGACAGGGGTTCATGATTGTGTACCTTCTAGTTGCATGGTGTTAACGTTAATTGAGGCCTTATTCCCCTCTATTCCACTGTACTGTGTAGTAGGCTCGATTCTGACTCACTTGGATTTCTTCTGGCAAATCCCGTAAGCCAGCCCAATGAGCATGGTGGCGATAAATAGGCCGACCACCACTCCGACCACCAGCTTGGTTTGATCGGCATCCTCCGATTCGTCTGCACGACAAAAGACAAACACAACCGTCACACACCTGACGGTCACGCACAAGTGTGGACCTCCTGACCACAAACAGGAAGTTGTACCCTTAACATATCGGCTGGATGGACACACTGCCCCTGTACATGATTATGAATCGCTGTGGTAAATGTTCATGACAGAAATCCTGTTTACGACGTCATTTGTTCAGCCAGCAGGAGAATGGGTCATGTTTGCCAGGATGCTGGTGGCGCTGTTCCTCCTGTGTTTTTATCTACCGGTAATTCTTTCAAAGAACATTTGATTTCCAGCCGCTTCCCCCAATTCTCACAAGCAAGAACACTTACCTCGTTTATCCACTCTCACCTCCTCAAATACTGAAATCAGATACGAAATAAAAAAAAAAATTAACGTCCAACCAAGGCAAAAATGACATCTAACGCTATGTCTAGTCTACTGTCTGCGTGCAGGAGGTTCAGATCAGAGGGAGGACAGATCGAGTCCCAGCATCCCAACACACACACACGCACGCACACACACACACACACACACACACACACACACACACACACACACACACACACACACATGCGCAGACATGACTCAGTAAGAAAGAATGAGACGGTGACACGGCGAACCGTTGAGACGAGACTGTTGTCATGCCAGCATCAGTTATTTGTGATAAATGACAAAAGTATTCAGACATGCCTTCATGACTTCATCAATTAAGCAGTGTGGAAGAAACCCATCAACCCTCCTCTTATGTTGTGGAAAGCTTTATTTTTGTTCTTTTTATTGTACAATGGACGCCTGCTATGAATCGCGAAAATGAAGATCTGTATATTATTCACGCTTGCACGATTATTGCGTTGACATTTTATTTTAAACCCACAAATACTTGTGGAGGGTGGCACGATGGAGGACTGGTTAGCACGTCCGCCTCACAGTGCAGTGGTGCAGGGTTCGATTCCAGCTCCACCCTTCCTGAGTGGAGTTTGCATGTTCTGTCCGTGCCTGCGTGTGTTTTCTCCGGGTACTCCAGTTTCCTCCCACATACCGCTCTAAATTGTCCCTAGATGTGATTGTGGGCACGAAGGTTTTTTTTTTTGTCAATGTGTGCCCTGCGATTGGCTGGTAACCAGTTTCGAGTGTCCCCTGCCTACTGCCCGAAGACAGCTGGGATAGGCGGCCCGCAACCCTCGTGAGGATAAGCGGATTAGAAAATGGATTGATGGATGGATGGAAATTCTTGTAGAAGCACGGATGTACAACTAATGAGCATCAACCATCAAAACTAGATACTGTGTATTGGGGAAAAAAAAAAAAGTCTGCCAATAGGTGAACCCGCCGGAGTCCATTGTTTAGATTTTAGATTATAATTCTCGGGGGCGGCATGGTCAAGTGGTTGTCTCGCAACCCAGAGGTTGGGGGATCAATCCCCGGTCATTGCGACTTTGTCAAAGTGTCCTTGATCAAAACACTGAACCACCAGTTGCTCCTGATGCTGCGTCATCAGGAGGGAAACGAAACAGTGTCAAGCGCTTTGAGTACTGAAGGTAGAAAAGCGCTGTACAAGTGACAGCCCATTCATAGTTGATGTATTAGATAGGGCTGCATGTGTTGTTTTTTTAAGATGGACTATTATTATATATCGATAAACATCAATTAATGAAGTAATCAGATAAAAATGATTTGGCATATTAAATACGTGCAGTGCAGTGATTCCCAACAATTAATGTGCTGTGTGAAATTCTCCAATTTCAATTCATCATCTCCCTCCCACCCCCACCAACAACAACAAAACTATCATTGGACGTTTAGCTCTGCCAGTGACGTATAGTGACAGGCTAAATTAAATGTTCTTCCACTAGATGGCAGAAGGTACATAAATGCTTTCTGTGATCTTTCTGTTTTGCTGGTGTGCCATTTTGATCTTCTGTAAAATATGTGCCATGGCTCAATAAATGGTGGGAGACACTTTAAGTGTAATATCTCCAATATTCACATTTCTTACATTATGTGAAAGAAAATTATTGAACTTCTTTTTTCCACATTTTCTTCCCCAGTCGTGTCCTGTTTTTGCAAAGGCTAAGTGACCAAATACTTTTGTCCATTTATTTTTTTACCTGGAAAGGAAAAAAAACAAACAGTAAGGTGATGGTTAATAAGAGTGAACATGATTCGTGTTGTGATGTCATGCGAGCAGAGTTGAAGAGCTGCGTCGGTGGGCGGGGAGGTGGAACGACACACCTTAGCGGATGACACCGCCGGGGAGGATGAATACTTACGAGAAGACACATCGATGGTCCATGTGTCCACGCCAAACTCGTTGGACACGGTGCACGAGACCGTCAGGTTGATGGTGGGCACCACCGTGATTTTGTGCGTGACCTTGCCATTGAGGAAGGGACTTTCTTCAAGCTGGAGGACAAAATCCAGCACAGTTCATTTGCCTTTTCTGAGCACTGATTTAAAAAAAAAATGTTTTTTACAGCAGCATATAATTTCTTGCACATTTCCCCAAATCCTCACCAATAAAACCTGCCGTCCACATAATTTATTTTTTTCTGAAACGTCTTAGCTATAAATTGCACCACATGGTAAAATCTGTATTGCGCAAGCTTTTATAGGTCAAATTTAACAATAAATGAAAATATCCCCAAAAACCCGAAATGCTTGGAAAAAAAAATGAAATCACCGTCAAAAATGCATTTAAGCCATCTCTGATTAAAAGTTGCCGTTACCTCACATAAAGCGTGCATGTTACAGCTTTGAGCTCAATAATCAACAATAATACAATAGTGCACAGTTTTGATTAGGGTTGGAATAGTTGTGGATCACCACCCGAAATTCAATTAGTTTTAGTTAGTTTTTAGTGTGGGTTTATTCGTTTTCATCAGTTTGATTTTTTTGTCTCAAAAAGGCTATGTTTTACTTTATTAATTTTTTTTCTTGAGTATTTTAGTTTTTTTTTTTTTATATGGAGTATTGTGGAGTGTGACATAAAAAAAAACCCCAACAACAACTGAATCAGGTGTGTTGGAAGATGGAAACATCTAAAACATGTTGGATAGCCAGCGCCCCCTGCCCAGGACTGGAGTTGGTGACTCCTGGCTCTATACTTTTGTAACAAAGGAAAGTCACAGAATGGAAAGTGCTTGTAGACACCACTAGGAGGCAATGTTCAACTAGTTTGAGTTTCTTAAAAAGAAAAAAAAAAAAAAAAAACACGCACACACACACACACACACACACACACACACACACACACACACACACACACACACACACACACACACACACTCGCATGCGCAGACATGACTCAGTAAGAAAGAATGAGACCGTGACACGGGCAAACCGTTGAGATGAGACTGTTGTCAGGCCAGCATCAGTTATTTGTGGTGAATGACAAAGGTATTTCAGACATGCCTTCATGACTTCATCAATTAAGCAGTATGGAAGAAGCCCATCAACCCTCCTCTTATGCTGTGGAAAGCTTTGTTATTTTATTCTTTTTATTGTACAGTGGACCCCTGCTATGAATTGAGAAAATGAATACCTGCGTATTACTGACACTTGCACTCTTATTGCGTTGACATTTTATTTTAAACCCACAAATTCTTGGGGTGGGTGGCACGATGGAGGACTGGTTAGCACGTCCGCCTCACAGTGCAGAGGTGCAGGGTTCGATTCTGGGTTCCAGCCTTCATGAGTGGAGTTTGCATGTTCTCCCCGTACCTGCGTGGGTTTTCTCTGGGTACTCCGGTTTCGAAACGTTTTTTGTCTTTGTGTGCCCTGCAAGATATACGTGTGTGTGTGTGTGTGTGTGTGTGTGTGTGTGTGTGTGTGTGTGTGTGTGTGTGTTACATTGCTTCTTTGTCTCAGAAAAATGAAACTTTTCCGTCAAATTATTGAAAAAAATATTGGATAAATTAAGTTTTGTTCCCGCGATGACTTTTTCTCTTCATCCCTGCCCAAAATACAACTTCATACGAGAAGTAATACTTCATTTGTACATTTATGACTTTCTGTTTCAGAAAAACTTAAATGCCGTACAGTGAAAGGAAAATGTTATTCCTGTAATATTTTCTAGTCTTTTTTTAAGCCCCCCAAAAAACACAAACATTAAAAAAAAAAAAAAAAAAATTGTAATATATTTTTTTCCTAACCGCCCCAAAAATCAAACCAAAAATTTAAATACAATTGTAATTATATGTTCCCTTTTGACATTTACTTCTTTTGCCCGAAAAACAAGTTCACTCTCATAATATCGTTTTTTTTTTTAACATATTCTTTTGAAACAACTTTAAATGAAATATACTAATCGACTTTTTTTTCCCTTGAAAAAGACAGTGTCATTAGCATAGTCAAGGCAGACTATTGGTTTTTTTTTCATCTCATTTGGGGATGCATAGTGAATGCTAATGTGGCGAACAGGTGAAAAGAACACTGTTTCATTTCAATGCAAGGTGTTAAAGCAAATTAACTACAACTAACTAAGCCCTAAAAGGGGAACACAGCTATACGCTGTGGTGCGTCTTCGGTAAAAGAAGAAAAACAAAACACACACACAGACGCGCACACACGCGCGCGCACACACACACACACACACACACACACACACACACACACACACACACACACACACACACACACACACACTTATATATGCACAAAAACAGAAAAACATTTGTGACACCCTTTTTGCTACTGCTTGTATATTTTTCTAAGAAAAGCAATTAATAATTTCCAAGTGCTGCCGCTATTTAGAATATTGTGGATATTTGTGTGTGTGTGTGTGTGTGTGTGTGTGTGTGTGTGTAAATACATACCGAGGTGCCATTGATGCTCCAGGAAACAGATGGCTTTGGAGAGCCCTCGGCCTCACAAATCAAGACTTTATGTTGACCGTCTTCACTACGCTGTTTGGACAGCTGTTTGATCACTGGAGCGCCTGCAACAGGATGCTCTTGTGATGTTCTTTTTTTTCATTTACAAAAACGCACACATCCAAAATAAAGTGCCGACCTCAAATGCAATAGCCAGAATTGTTCTCTTTCTTTTTGGCGAGATGATTAAAACTGCCATCTATTCACTTGCAGGAGACAGTTCACCCCACTAATATCCTGGTGTGTGTGTGCGCGCATACAAATATATTTGTATGCGCACGCACACACACACACACACACACACACACACACACACACACACACACACACACACACACACACACACACACACACATTTTTTTAAGTGTACAGCTGTCAGGGACTTTGTGGAGTCTCAGATAGTTGCCTGGCAACAGGTCCTGGACAGCTGGGCACAGAAATGCAGAAAAATCACAAAGGGTTTTTACACTGCATTTTTTTACATGCAAAAAAAAAAAAAAGGGCATGCTAATTTATGCTTATTGAGCGTAACATTTGCTCGCAATGTTCATAAAATGTGCATCCCTCAGGGTTAAGCTAAAATTGTAGCCATGGAGGGGTTGCTTGACTTGCTGAGTTCAGCTTGACTGATATGACAATCGAAGGAATTGAGGTCATATTTAGTGATAGCTGATCACCACTTATTGTCAGTGGATAACATGTAATTATCCAAATGACTTCACCTAGAAAAATAAAACAAATACACCCATGACTTAAAAAAAACAAACAAACCCTAAAGTGAAATTTTAAATATGATGTAAATATAGTACAATCAATGTACACAGAAAATGTATTATGATGTGGTACATAAGTTGGTCAAAAACCATTACACATGATGTCATAAGAGTACAATAGAGCTGCATGGACCATGAAATATGGTCCAAAATACTCTGTTACATTCAAGCTACACATATGATATGAATGTGTTTCATTTGAGGTGCAAAGTCCATTCAATATGATCTAAATATGGTACATCGGATGCACTTTGGTGATTAAATACGGTATATTAGAGGTGTGCATAACATTAAATATAATTTTACTCTGGTACAGTAGAGGTGCACAGTCCATTAAATATGATATAAAAACACGAAATTGGAGTGGTGTCGACCTTAAGATATAAATTCAAAAGCAATGACTTGAGTCAAGTTGAATGAAGCAAACAAACAAACAAACAAAATGGAAGACTTAAGGCGGAACCTCCGAATAGAACCTCGGTTCCTGAACAGATCAATCTGCCACATTTTTTGGGGGACATTTTGCTTGGGTACACAAACTATGCTATGCAGTCAGATGATGAAAATTAACTCATACAAACAATCCAGAATTATTTTCTCGACTGACTTTAGCATGTTTCAAAACACTGAAGAATTTTAAAGTGGGCCTTTCATCTTTCCATTTTTATGTATGCGGCCCTCAAACGAAAAAGTTTGGACACGCCTGACATACATGTACGAGGTCAGTGCATATCAGGGCTCTAGGCTAACCTTTTGCACTGGTACCCCCAATGTTTTTATTTTGGTGCAGCAGCACACAAGTTAGAATCACCCACATTTTCCACTGCATCACATTCAACAATGAGGTATTACAGGTTCACTATTTTTTTATTTTTTTTTTTAATATAACATTGCTGCCTGTCTTTTTAGGCAATATTGACTGGTATATGATCAACTACAATCTGGTCATCATAAAGTTATTTATTTGAATCACAAGTCCACAAGACTGCTAACTTACTCAAGTTTGCTTGAAGTGATCTGTGTCAGGGGGTTGCTTCGAACTTTTGAACATATCAGGCCATAACTTACCATTCAAGGCGTTTTCAGTTGTTCTTATCACCTTGTCATCCGCAGCTTTTTACACTTTATATTTGATGGGCGTAGGTCACTTACCAAGGCCGGTCCCAATAACACATTTTTAGAACAATCCAGTTCATCATTGTTTTTCTACACTGTGGATACTGTGATAAACCATCGGAAATTGAGTGTTTTTATTTATTTATTTACATATTTTTTTAAGAGCAAATAACTTTCTTCTCAGGAACATTGAACATTGGCATTGAAATGGAGAACAAGAAATAAAATTTCTTGGATAAATTAAATAAATAGACGTACAACAGACTCACGCAAATTGCACGTAAGCAAATATTAACCATTTGGTACAGAGGTATTGTGAGTCACTAACTCCTTCCTCTCCTACTGCTCAAAAGGCTGGTCGCACCGGTGCAACCAGTAGCACATGAGCACAAACTCTGAAACCGTATCTTTATATAGTAGATCAATGTTGCATTGACTATTATTTTATGGGCACCTGAAGTGAGTGAGTGTGGTTTTTCTAAGACCCTTACCTTCAACAACCAGGTCAAAAAAAACCTTCTTGCTAAGTGCTCCCATCTTCACATCACTCTCATAGCGGCCAGAATCTGAGTACTTGAGCTCGGTAAACTCGGGCTCTTTGTCCAGCTTGACATTGTCCTGATGAGAACGTAACAATATTTTTCATTTCAAGAACAAATTCATTCTTTGAGGCAAACACTTTCAGCAGTGGAAGTCGTTGAGTGTTTTTTTTACCTTGGTCCAAGAGACCTTTGATTGTCCTGAAGAGTCGATCTGGAAAGATAGCTCCAAGGCCTCCCCAGCTGCCTTGACGACACTCCCGGTGGGACTTAATTCGATGTCTAGGTCTAAGAGAGAAAAAGAGGTGAGAGGATGGCGAAACAACGACTCCCAGCTCTGACAAGCTGAGAGATATTTCTATTATTGTTACACTCCTCTTGCTGCGCCGCAGCTTTTTAGCAGAGGATGACACAACAAAGTGAGGAGAGCAAGAAATCTGAAAGCTACGGGGCAAACACGCTTCACTCTCGACAGCAAGTCCGGAGGCTCCAAAAGAGGAGAAAAATGACAGCGCTGATGGGATAATCTTTCAGAGAAACACAGCGTGGTGTCTTACAATTGACTGTGACGTCCTTGGAAGCCATCATGGCAGGGTTGTCAATTAGGGAGCATTGATATTCACCGGTGTCGTCACGCGAGACATGAGTGAGTGTGTATGTATCCATATTTTTCACAGGAATGACATCGCCCTGCAAAGACACACAATAGCTGCTGATTAGCTCGGGATGCTCTGCTGATTGACGACACAATAAGAGACTACAGACTCATCAGTGTACCTTCACGTGGAAGTTGAAGCTGGTCGGGGCCGGGTTGCCGTCTGCCATGCACTTGAGGGTCACGTTGTCACCTTCCACCAGAGGTTCTGGGGCAATCACCTCCAGGACGATGTTCTCCGTGGAGTCTGGAGGGAACAAAGGGGCAGAAACTCCAAGCGCTCAGAAGGGAGAACTGGTCTACAGTTTAGAAATGCACGGCATCGTATGGAGTGGTGATTCTAGTACTGTGGTAACTTCATTGAAAGTCTCTGTAAAGTGAAAAAAAAAATCTTCTAAATTTAACACAGCACAGAAAAGACCGTGTTAGCCTCCCTACGTGAAACTGCACCTCCTTATTTGGAGGCGATGCCGAGCAAAGGGACTCAATACTTCATGCGGCTTCTGCATTAACTCCATTTTGCACTAAAGACCAAAAGTCTGGAGGTTTTTTTTTTTCAGACAACATGCACAACGGAGCTGGGATGTAAAAAAGAAAGGAAAAAAAATATTTTTGTCAAGGGAGGTAAACACACGTCAAAATGATTATTTCATAGTCCGCGATGATGAAACTCAAAAAAACAACAGCAATGTTGCGTCCAAATGCAGAGAAAGCGTTCGGCTCACATGTGATGGTGAAAGTGAGCGCAGACGATGCCAGCTCCTTCCCCACGTTGTGCTGAGCGCTGCATGAGAACTGGGCGTCGGTGTCCTCCTTTGTAGCAGAGTATTCCAGTGTGGACGAGGTGCTCGACAGGCCGCTCACCGGGTCCACCTGCACCGAGGCTCGGATGGAAACGCCTGCGCCGAAAAACAAACAACAAGCTCTCAGAGGGGCCCTCCTACAAGCACACAGTCGCTCGCCAGACACAAACATAGATTCACGGCAACTTTAGCCCCATGCAAAAATGTCTGTTGACTCATACCCTTTCAACGTACTACAAATAGACTTCACTAGGAATTCCGGAGTAGGACGAACAGACTTTCGGGTGGTCACTTTTGCATGCAGCATTGAATCACCAGTCCATTTTATTTATTTTTTTATTCATTTATTTCATTGGGACAGTGCACTTTAATCAACGCAACAGTGTAAATGTGCCGGACTGAGCATAAATGATAGTTTTCAGCCGTAGTCCCAAGGCAGGTTTCTTAACGTAAACAGAACAGTTAGCATAACAAAATAATATAACACAGCACAAGTCAAGTCAATTATATACCCTAACAAACAACGATTTATGTACAGTATTTAATACTGGATGCCATTTATTGTCTGCCCCGCCAATTGAAGTTTCTCCCTTTGGAGTAAATGAGCTCTTGATGAATCATTTTTTGCACAACTCGCTGTATTTAATACTGAATACAATTTCACAGGAGAGCAGCAAAGTACAGTAGCAGACAACTGCAGTATTGTGGTGACTGAGCAGTATAAATACCGGTACTGCATGTCTCGGCTAAGCTAACGTCAAAACGTGTGTTTATTTGAATAATTTCTCACTGGGTTCCCTTAACTATTACAATGACAGAGCAAAGATGAAAATATTGAACAATTAGTGAACAGAAATGGTTGCTATCACCCATATGGTATCTGCTTGGAAACCTTTGAACAGGTAACAAAAATCTACAGAGAGTAAAAGGGGGACACGGTATTAAGAAATTGGTCCATAGGGATCCACATAGTTGGGTTTTACGCAGCTAATGTGGGATGAATTCTCAATCAATGTGCCGGTTCACAATAGCCCTGCAACTTAACACGTGACTATGAGACTTGAAATCCATGGCGATGATGTGTAAAGGCAAAGGACCTCAAGTGACAATACAAACTAAAGACAAACTCAATACTCACATGTGTTTTCATGACATTTCTAATTAGCACATCCTACTACGTTGATGAGTTTTGTAACACAATAACACACCTTTCCCGCCATCCACCAGGGGTTTGTTGTTTTTGAGCCATGTGATGTTGGCTGCCGGATTGGCATCCTTTGCAATACATGTGGCCAGCTGCAGGACACAAAGACAAAAATCCCTCAAAAACACTTCCAAAGTCATTGTTTACACTGAGTAGCAGTCAAACCACCCCCGCCGCCGCCTTCTGATGACCTGAGGATATTCTAGGCAACAGACCATGAAATGCCCAAAGACTCCTTTCCGGTACTTTGGGTATTCTAATTGCAGCAGCGACGAATGTGCTTGTTACTAATTCATGAGCACCGCTTCAAAAGGATTCTTTATTGTAGTAAAATGGTTGCTGCCATGCCTCACGAGCAGGGGTTCCCTTGATGTTTTTTTTTTTTTTTTTTTAAATGTTGATATAGGTAATGTTTGTCACACACAGGTAATAAAAAAATAAATAAATAAATCATACCTTTGTAAGTTTGCCAATGGCCAACTCTTGTGCCTTGTCAGAAATCTCCAACCCTTCAGGCGCCTCTGCAATACACACAATTATGAATATATTAATAATCCAAATGCGATCATAAAGTGCAGCAGGCAGCAGGCACAGTTTACAAAGTTTTTATTTAAATTTCTAGAATATTTCAACGTGAATTTAAAATGGGTGAAATTTTGGATATATTCCACATTGGAAACTTCCCATGGGAATTAAAGGTCATTGAATGGAAGGGGGTCACATTTGTGCTTTAATATAAACATTTTGTTTTGTTATGACCAGAAATCTACGCAACATAGATAGCTTGACTAGATTACAAGAGCTAACACCGATACCTTGTGTTGGCGATCGTAGACATGCTGCACATTTGAGTTAATCATCTTTTTTAAGTGTGAGATGATCCAAAACTTTGTACATTCGCTCTCTTTTACACATTCACCACTCCTCTTGGCTTGCTGCCATCGCAACAACTTCTTTCTTCCACTGAGCGGTGCGCGAATCTGCAGTAACTTTAATCATCTGGAAAAACGGTCACCACAAGGTGGTGAATTTTTGGCTTCGACTTTTGCACTGTAATCCAATTATTCCATCTAATGGCTTATCCATCTCAGCCCTAATTTAAGTTCCCCATCAAGAACCGAGCTTCATTTTTCTAAATTAATTCCCATGGAAAGTTTCCAATTTGGAATTTCGCAACCCGACACTCCACTCACTATAGACGACCACGTTGACTGGGTACTCGTCAATGTCTAAGCCGACCACCACCATGCAGGTGAAAGTGCGCTGGTCGCTCAGCTTGAGGGCAGAAAGCAGCAGACTGGAATTGGCGGCCATGTTGATGCGACCCTTGTATTCATCTGTGGTGCTAATGGAGACGCTTTCAGTTTTCTTTCTGACCAGCAGGTCTCCTGAGAGTCCATCTCCTTTGTCCTGGAAAGGATTTGTTGCAGAAGACACACGAGGAATGAACGCACGCACGCACGCACGCACGCACGCACGCACACGCACACACACACACACACACACACACACACACACACACACACACACAGTGAGGAACAAATGCACGCTCAAGTGTGCAGCAAATGCACTCAGACCGGGTGTGGCTCAGACATGATAAATGGGTGTCAAACGCTTGGTGTCAGACAGACTTCAGCATTTTGAATCCATTGACCTCTGCGTTGACTTACATATTTCCACTTTGTGATCAGCGCGTCTTCCGCTTTCACGGCTCCTTTGTTGCACGGAATCTCCAGTGTTTGGTCGTACAGGCCCATCACCGTCTCCAGGCCGCTCACTGTGAAGACACATAAGGAAAGGGAATGTTATTCCACTTATAAACGAATAATTGAAAAGCACATCATTATGACCATGATGCCTAATGAGCGATGAGAATTCAAGTATGTGCATGTATAAACCTACCCATCTATCTTTCCCCATGACCTCCACTTTCTCTCCATATTTTAAGAATTAATACCACTTCACTTAATGTGTGGATCAAAGGAATAATTTAAAATAAGTCCCTCAGACGAAGAAACAAACAAAAATAACCCTCTTGGGTTAAGTTTCATTCTCAACATTGCCATGGAGACAAAGTGCTGGTAAGGAGGGTGGGAGGAGGTGCCTTCGATGGGATGCGGTGAGGGGTGAAGAGGGAGAAGGCTGCAGGGAAGGAGAGGCTACCATGTCCATACTGGTAATGAGCTGTTTTTCGATTGAACTTTTTCATGTGAACCAAGTGGGGACATGCGCACGAGTCGCTGTCAACAGTCGACAGCCAGCAACTGACAACTAAAGCTTGAATTTGAAAAGAGCTCATCAGCACTAAAGTCAAATCTAAGAGGGCAGAGTAGTCCCCAAACGTGTTCTGGCCGAAGAGTAATGTCCTTGCGCTAAGGGGAAATTAAAGACACATTCAAGAGTGGCTGTTATTCATCATGTCGTATTCGAGTCACAAAGAAAGAGACGCTAAACCCCTTTACTCTTCCCCTTCCTGTTTTGTAAACGAGCACAATAGATGAAAAAGTTGAGTTTCCGTACTTTAAATTTGCTTCACAATTCACATCATATTTGAGACTTGCTTGAATGGACGTAATCATTACAGCTACTGTTGTGTGCAAGGACGTCACAGCAACTACCTTGCTGGCGTATTTGTCTGTGAAGAGGACAAACATATCAAAGCTTGCACCCTTCACTTAATTGGATGCCATCAGCACGCAAGTCAATTCAACTCAGTTAACGGTTTTTACCCGTCTGGAGAAATATGTGAGCGGTCTACAAGCAGGCAACCATGTATAATGCTACTGTCGTGTGGACACAAGCAACGCTGCAAGTAGAAATAAATTGGCGTGAGGGTGGCAAGCCGGGAGAAAACAGCAAACGAAAAACAGAATGTTTGGGATCACTTCAGACTTAAAAAAGAAGATACAGTGAAAGATGATTGAATGATCGTCAACACGAGATTTGTATTGATCTTATCCCATTGAATAAAGCTAAACACCGCTCGTCCGAACGCGTTACAATATATTTTTTATCAGATTACTCAATTGAAATTAGTCAATGGGATAATCAGACTCATAACTGATTCGCAATTTCTTACTTATAGCCGCAGCTGTATGCATTTTTTAATGTTAAGAGACAAACGGAATGTTATCACAAAACCGTATTTTTTTGCAGGGGAAAAAGTAGGAATGTTTCAAGAAACATTAGTAGTTGGAGATGTTTGGAGAAGCAAGTCAAAATGTGAATTAAGTAGTATTGGGGAGAATAATTTTTGGGGTAAAAAAAATTGTCACAATAGGACAAAAAAAAGTGTCAAGTTATGAAAAATGAAGTTGAAATAAAATTTGTAAATGTATTCTTGTATAATTACATTTCTAATCAAATCAAGAGTTTTGTAACATGCCAACATATTTATAAAGAGGGAACTGTGTTATCCTATTTGGATTATTGTCATACACATTCTCATATTATACGGTGATTCATGATTGCCCTGTGACTTTATTGTAGTTTTATTTTTCGATTCAGCAAGGCCAGAGTAATCAATCCAACCGTCCATTTTACGCAATATTCATGAGAGGCGTGCAATGTTTCCGAAAGTATTGCTGACATTTAAAGTGAAATATAAGCATTGGCAGAAACCTTCCAGCAACACGTTGCACATCGAGATACAATACCTGCATTTATAATGAGGCTTGGTGGCATTTAAGCACATGGACCAAACAAATCCTTTCACAATTTAATTCACTGAGAGCTGCGTGGAGTCGAGTTGATTATCGGTCTGCAGGTATTCAGGCGTAAGGTAAAAAAAAATAAAAATAAACTAAGGAAGTAAAACCTGCCTGAGTTCACATTTGAACAATAAGGAAGCCAACCGAGCAGACCACCACGTAGAACAAAGGGAACAAGGCACTAAACTGAAGATGAGAGCATGTGAGGAGAAGCAGCTGATTGACTGCAGGGACCGCGGGGCAGGGCTGATGAGCCCGATAAGACGCAGGTGTGAAGACAAAAAGGTGGGAAATGCAAACACAGGGCACGAAGGTGAGATATGCGGGTTAAAAAAAACCCAACTCAATAAAACGAGACAAAAGACTCCAGGCGCGCTGCATTTTAACCCGAAGTTTCACAGAGTCGAGGTTTAAACTGGGGGTGCGCATGATGCTGCCGCCAGACGCCGCTTTTATTTTTGTGCTGTGCTGATGCAAAAGCAACGAAAACCGACTCGAAGGCTTCAAGGGGCATTTCGAGTCAAAAGCACATCCTACGCATATGGATGCCATGCTGCCATGCTTTGAAATAGTTGTGCATTATCGAGATGAGGGAACTGCTTTCTATACTTTTCCCAAAGTCAAATTCAAGCAAACCATGTCAGTGTGTCAAGTCAAACTGGGGTTTTAAAAGAAAGGATGTTTTTCGAAGAAACAAGGCAGACTGGGGCAGAAGGGGGAAATGAACCACATGAACCACATCACACTGTGGAGCAAATACATCAACACTTACCGTGTGTAAAGACGGCGTTTCCGCATATTGTAAGATCAATTTTAATACAGCGCAGGAAATTTGTTTACATGCTCTAATGCTGCTGTTTTGGTTGGCAAAGAAATTTGCCAGAACAGAGGTTAGACAGTTTTGTTTTGTTTTTTTTTCTGATGGAACAAGTAAGGCATTTATTTGTTTCCCCCCCCTTCTTACCTGAAGTTAACTTAGATAGGCTGCGGCTAATATGTGACCCTATTGTGAAAAAGTAGTATAAAAGATGGATTGATTGATGGATGGATAGACTGTCACTGTGTAAACGTTGGTTAGTGGTAGACAACAATGTGTTGTGATGTGTGCTTTACATCTCCTTTGTATCCTTAGGTCCCCGCTGTAATTAATGGTTCATATTCCCCATAGTTGTTACACACTTAGCAATCTTGCAATAGTCAGTTCCACCTGCCACGGCATATAAAAGATCCTTTGAGTTGCCAATTTAAAAAGACAGTTTCTTTTCTTTTTTTTTTTTTTTAAGTGTAAAACGTGTCTGAGGTTTAGAAAGTGAATTTAAGAAACCGGTCCTTATCTGCACCGATTGCATTGTTATACACTGACAGCTAGCTAATTGCACGTTGGAGACGACAGAGCCGCCGCTGCCGGCATCTACTGAGATAAGGTAATCCTTCTCAACTAAAGTAGGTGACGTCCGTGACTTCACTTTGACAAACACATGCAAAGGCATGAGCAGCTGTCCCAAGTTTAAATCAAACCGCATTCCTTCGAGTGTCATCAAGTGCAATTTATTGAACACATTAGCCCTTTGAACTCGATAGGGAATTCTCAGCTCTGGTGGGAATGTTCCGAGTGGACAAGGAGACGGCGACAAGAGATAAATCAATGAGTCGACAGGTGAGCGATATTGACAGGAGGCGGCGCCACAGGAGATGCTTTCATGTTCCTGATTAAGGTGCCTCCGTAATAGGCGGGAGACGGAGTGAGGTGGCAGCTAAGCTATACGCTCGCCGGGGGAAATCAGCAGTCTCCCTCCACACACACTCGTCAAAGCATCCCTCCATAGCCACTTGAAGCCCCCCCCCCCCCACACACACACACACACACTGGTGCAAGTGCTTGTCATTCAGCGGCACAAGAAAGAGCGGGTCCAAACTTATTAAGTACTGAAAATGAGGCCTGCGCATTGAATGGAGGTCCCGTGGCGCCTGTCCACAAAGACAGGATGGCAAATAGCCTCGTTCCAGCAGCGAATCAGTGGTGAGAGGGCAACTTGAGTTGGATCGATACCACTTGGGAAAAGGCTTCTGATAAGGAGCCTTCAGTAAATGCCTTTTGACTTTTGTAAATAAACTCACTGGCCTAGACAGTGAACATCATATGAGATGAAATACAAATTGCTTGACTGGACATAATCTGGAGGAAAGTCTGAACTCACTATGCATCACACAAGCAAAGACACACCAGTTACAAACACAACAGCGACCATAACAATTTAAAAAAAAAAAAAAAAAAAAAAAAAGTAGTTTACCGAAATTACAAAAAGAACATACCGGTACATTGACGACATTTTATCACATTAACACAAAGCTTTCAAAACATTTAAAAGTAAGTTTCTAAAATTACTAAAATATATATATATTTTTTGTAAATGTTCAAAACACTTTAACCTGACTTCACTTCTGTTTGCTCCTTATTCAATTTGCGCATAATTTTGCCTCTGTAAATTGGGAATTTCTCCATTGTGAGACCAATAAAGGTTTTCTTTTTTTATCTTACAAAATGTTCACTTTGTACTTTTTGAAATTATTTCGACAATAAGTGCAGTCTGACTGCAGGAAGGGCGTCAATCACATCGTTGACCTTTCATTCATGTCGCTCAATGAAATGGTTTGAAATGTCGAATTTGTGCTGCGTCATAATTTTGCCTTTTCGCGCACTCCGTAATTGCCCATCATTGTCATCACAACGTGACGCTAATGGTAGACCGTTCTGTATTATTTAAAAAAAAAAAAAAAAAAAAAAAGCACTTATGTCCAAGGCGGGCAACTAGCATGCTTTCATTGTTATTGCACGATATATAGTTTGTTTTGCGAGACTGTAAAGGAAAGGTGGAAAAAATATACAGCCAAAAGTTGACCCAGTTTCACACAGTAACCTTCCTTTAAAGCAGCCTTTGGGTTGGGACCAGGTCGCTTTTTATTGGGGTGCCAAGTGAAGAGTAAAAGACTGTAAACTGTTTTATTGGCTATCAAGCAGGCACACATTTTCTTGGCAAAGGTCTTTTTGATTCATGGATGCCTTGGTTAAATAAAGTCTGTTGTGTTCTTTATCAGTAGGTTATATGTACATGTCGATGTTATAGCAATGTATTGTACAGAAATTACGCTGTAAAAATTTGGGAAACCGTGCTCTAATGCAAAAACTTTGAATATGACCTTTAGCAACCTCACTGTAGGGATGCAATGATACTACCATCTTGGGCCGAGTAAGTGTACAAATACTTGATACATACTCACTGATACCAAGTACTTGATAATGCCATCATGTCTTGCAAATTCAAAGAAAATATATTATTTTTCAGTAAAAACTTATTGAAAGTAAAAAAAAAAATAGTTCATACGACCCACCCCCGCCCCAAAAAAAACAAGCTCTCTCATTTTTATTTATTTAGGTATGCATGCACATAGAGAATCTGAATCGAATCGAGGAATCGCAACCAGAATCGTCCAAATTCAAACGATGCCCAACCCTACCACTCATGCTACGTTAGCACTAGCACGGGCACTAACATTATTGTTGTTCCACATTAAAATTAGCCAACGGTGTCCACCACAAATGGCAGCTGTCCAATGCAAAACACATTAAAAAAAAAAGTGAGGAAGTTTTACAAAATTTAAATATGCATGCATTCGGTATTGGACAGTGACAATATGTGCCTCAATTGTTATTTACCGTCGCTTCGGCCCAAACTTTTGATATACAATCAATTCCAAATGTCTTACTTTATACAGTATATTAAATATGTCTTAATTTGACACGATATGACAGCAGTTAGTAGCATCAAATGACTATTCTGCAAATGTGACAGAATTCTTAACGATCAATTCATCGATTAACCTAATTTCTAGTTGCAAAGAGGGCGGCCCGGTGGTCCAGTGGTTAGCGCGGCAACCTCACAGTGCAGAGGTACCGACCGGGTTCAATTCCAGCTCCGGCTTCCCTGTGTGGAGTTTGCATGTTCTCCCTGTGCTTGTGTGGGTTTTCTCCGGGTACTCCGGTTTCCTCCTACATTCCAAAAACATGCATGGCAGGCTGATTGAGCACTCTAAAATTGTCCCGAGGTGTGAGTGTGAGTGTGGATGGTTGTTCGTCTCTGTGTGCCCTGCGATTGGCTGGCAACCAGTTCAGGGTGTCCCTCGCCTACTGCCCGGAGACGTCTCGGATAGGCTCCAGCACCCCCCGCGACCCTTGTGAGGATAAACAGCTCGGAAAATGGATGGATGGATAGTTGCAAAGAATATCTGACGGATTGTTACTGTTATCTAGAGCAATGTACTGGTCGAGAAAGACTCACTCTTGCTAAATACATTCATGTGCTGGGAAATAAAAAGAAGGCAAATCATGTAAAATGGATTGTACAGTGTGATAATTTCAGGCCGTTTTTCCAGCTGCGCCATCTGTTTCAGGTCAGAGTGACCCTTGCCTCAAAAAGATGTTGCCCCGCATCTCCGTGTCCTTCAAAGGGGTCCTTTGAGAGGGAATTGTGTGAAAATAGGTCCGTTTGTGTGTCAAGAGGTGAGAGACAAAGGTTCCATTTACTGAGGGCCTTACCCCCCCACAGGCTCTGTCTGAAGCCCGGCTCAACTAAGTCATGCTATTCTTTCCTCTAATAAGTGAGCCACTTTCTGCCACGTCTTATCTACAGTTCCACGAGATTTATTGTCAAAAGTCCCACATATTTATTAGCTTTATGACGAAAACGTCTGACATGGGTATCATGCCGAACTGATGCACAGCCATCCGATGCCAAAAATATATCGCAAGTGATACATTTGTCCCTCTTTCACACTTTGGAACACATTGTCTTCTCCCCTGCCACTCATAATGTGCAGGAGATATTCCGCTGGGTGATCCAACGTGAAAATGAATTAATCATTCGCATAGCAAAGTTTCAATCAACAATAAAAAAAAAAATTTAAAAAGCATATCTACAAACAACCACACAGTAGCAGAAGACAAATAACTGCAATTGGACAGTTTCAGCACCAGCAACGTAGATCTATCATTATATAGCAATCACTGTAAATTTGTATATTGAGCAAAGGTTATGAGCACTTGCTTCATCAAAATTCTTTAAAATAAATGCAAGGGAGTGGGGCAATTCTGGAGATACCAAACAATGATCTCAGTGGTTGTTTGAATGTAAAATTTATTCAATGCAAAAGAATTGCCAAAGTGATTGTTGATTATTCAGGTGTCGAAGAAACTGACGCATAATCCAGCGGTGCCTTGAGATACAAGTGACCCTACTTGCGAGTTTTTCGAGACTCGAGCCGCCAATCATTTGATTTTATTGCCTTGACTTGTGAGCATAAATTTGCGACACCAGCGCTGTACAGTTTCAGTCAACTAAACTCACCTCAGAACAAGCAGCAATTTGGCAGATGACAAACAACTGTCCACATTGCACATCAATGGTGGACACTTGCGAGCATGTATTCTTTATCCTCTGTGAAGAACAGCAAACATTACTCCAGCTTAGAAAGAAGCTGTGAGCATCTCCAGTTTTATAACTAAGAGCAACACAATGCCAAGTGAAATTAAGCAAAAAGTATGGCAAAAACGTTTTTTTTTACACTGTGTTGAATTACACCAAGACTGCATCTTTCAAATGAAGTACAATACAATTATGTTTTTTCCGATCAATAACAGCAGATGCAATGTTAATTCCTTTCAGTCTGTGATCCACAGAAAGGACAACTTGAGCTACATCTGGAATGCAAACAAGTTAAAAACATCCCACCATCTCTACCAATTCAATTATATCACAAGAACTCTGTTCGGTGTTTTGGTTGACAAAGTAAAAAGACTCAAAGCAGGCTGCAATGGAGTTGTATGAATGTCAATTATGTCAGTTTGGCATCATGGGTCAATGTCCACTGAGCATAATGGCTCCTCTCTGTCACCGGGCAACGTGCATTTTTTTTTTTTCTTTCTTTCTTTTTTTCTTTTAAACATTGTGCTCTCGAGCTGGCGATGGCTTGGCAAACAAAACCCCCAATCACGTCGTTTTTAATACAGCGTGTCATTTGGGAAAAATAGGCCAAAACTTTTACGATGAAGTGAGAGGCTTTACAAGCTTTTCATGCTTCTCTGTGCTTCATTGTAATTGAAGACTGAATAGGCCTGGCTATGATTAAATGGCCAGTGTGAAATAGAGGTTTTCTGAAGAGACATTTTGATGGCTGCCACCCCGTCCGGCAAAGAAAACAATTTTCATTTGCTGCATCATGTGTGGTCACCAGACACCCACGGAGGGTAGCAGGTGGGAATCCCGCTAATGCATCGCTTGCAATCTCACTTTGTCCGGTTTCTATTGTTCCTTTGTGTCTGCAAACGTTTCCTCGGTTTCTGTACCTGTTCTGGCCTGCCGCTGTGGCATCAGGTTTCTGTTTCCCGCCAAGACAGGAGGGCCGAAGACAGGACAAAGGATAATTTTACCCTCGGGGTTTTAGAAGGTACTTCTTTCAATGATAGCAGGACCCAAAAGTTAAGTTCCTGAAATATTTTTCGGTTCGGGCGACAAACGAATCTGTTCCACTAACCTTTGCGCGATGCGGGATTGTAATGATCTAATGCAGGATCTTTTTTTGTATTTTCATCGCATGAGTCAGGCAATATATTGTGGTCTGATGAACACTTTGTATTGCTAAATTATGACAATGATGACTTTGTGTATTATTGCGATGATGTTTTGCTACACTTTGTTTTTCCATTCGTGACCACAATTGTGCTTCCAAAAAAAAAAAAAAAAAAATCTTTCCATACAGTCCACACTTTGCCAATGACTTTGGTTTGGAGAGCCAAGACTCTCACCATTGTCAAGACAAAATCCATCCACTGCTTGCTACTTTGTTTTAACAAACCAAGTATCGCTATCGTTGGTTGATGAACGTAATGTTCTAGCATATGATTGACCACCAATGTGTATTTCTGCCATCTTATGCTCTGGTTCAGACACAGACATCTCAGCTTGAATATTCTAAAAAATGAAATGCTGGGCCAGCCCTACACAATGCGGTGCCCTCAGCAAGATCTGATATGGTAGGTGGGGCAACGTTTTTGTCTTTCATAAGCTTACAAAAGAAGTCAAATTTCATTGTTTTTACCAGTCTTTAATTTATAAAATAACATGCCAGCTGTGCGTTGCTTATCCAATGAGTGGAGAAGCAATAAGCCCAGAGAAAAGTGAGTCCTTTTTTGCCAAAAACAGTGAGTGCATTGCATTATGGTCCATCACAAAGACAGTCTCGGGCTTGCCACTGTGTTGTGTTGGTTTAAACAATGAGGAACTATCTGGTAAACAATCCTGGAGATTCCGTATTATATGCATGTTACTAAAAGTTCTGCCATTTTTCCCTCAGCGTGATGCCTGATTGATTCTGCTCAGATGAACTTGAGCAAAACACGGCACCACATAACAACCCAGGCATCTTGTTGTCAGCGCTGGTTCTATTCATGTACTGCAATCTCACAGAAGAAATCGAAATGCTTGTCTTGGAGCCAACATTCAAGCTTTGATGCCGCATGGAAGGGAAACATGCTCAATTTACAAAACACAGAAAACGGCAACATATTCTCTCACATTTATCCCTTTTGATTAGGAAGTAGGCTTGCTATGAGGCTGAGATGTTTTTTTTTCTTTTTCCTTCCAATTGATTAACATCTAACTCTGAAGGGACTCGCAGCACAATCAAAGCAATCGATCTGGATTTAATTTCAATGGTTCCGAAATAATGTTTTTGCTTGCAGTCTCTCACGTTTCCCCTGGCGTTTTCTTCCACTGTTTTGATGAAGATAAAATGCATATTACCCAAGAAAAGTGGATTATCACTATTTTAATGATGTGCCAAAAGGTAAAGAAATTGATCTCGCGAGTACGATCATTATTCTTTGAAATGATTTCCTCTGCGTACTCGACCGCACAAGCATCCTCTTTAAAATCATGCAATAAATTGCGTCTGCAGATGAGCTGCTCTTAAAGACTCCATCCGGCTGCAGTGGTCGAGCGGTGAGTGCACTCAGAAATCAGGTCCATTATGTTGTGAATTATGTATTTAAAGGGGTCCAGGCTGTGGGGGTGAGGGGGGGTGGGGGCGTAAGGCAATCAAGACCATTGGAGAGGTCACTGTCATGACTTAAAAGACCTCCCATTCATGGCATGCCATTAAAGGGAGCAGAAGGCCATTAAGCAGGAACAGCCATTAACTCCACCTTATCCATTAAACATTCCTGATATAAGCCAATGTTTCTGGGATTTTTTTTTTTTACTTTACAGATCTGGTTTCCTGGTGGGCCAGTGGTTAACCTCACAATGCAAAGGTACCAGGTTCAATTCCAGCTCCGGCCTTCCTGTGTGGAGTTTGCACGTTCTTCCCGGGCCTGCGTGGGTTTTCTCCGGGTGCTCCGGTTTTCATCTCACATTCCAAAAACATGCATGGCAGGCTGATTGAACACTCTAAATTGTCCCTAGGCGTGAGTGTGAGCACGAATGGTTGTTCGTCTCCGTGTGCCCTGCGAGTGGCTGGCAACCGGTTCAGGGTGTCCCCCGCCTACTGCCCGAAGACAGCTGGGATAGGCTCCAGCATGCCCCGCGACCCTAGTGAGGATAAAGCGGTTCTGAAAATGGATGGCTGGATGGATGCTTTCCTGGAAATGCTGATCTCAACCCCAGTCACAAGAGGGAGCAAATGGACTTAACGTGTCACAAGAAAGATGTTTCGTACGTGATCATTCACGCATGACTGACTGCAGGGATATTAAACTCTGAAAGTAGTCGCACTGTGGACTCAGTCAAAGGTTTAACAGCGCAAATGGGATTAGCAAATAATTTCCAGATATTAAAAAGCAACAAGCGGGTCCTGCCATCCTGATTCCCACAGCAAAGCTGGTAAAACTCATTCTATTCCGCGTGGTAACGTGCGGAAAATGATGTGCAACATATTTACAAGCGCTCAAAAATTCCACATGGGGCATTGTGATAGATGAATCAAGTATGTGGAAGCCATTCTCACTCCAGTAAAATTGACTTCTAGTGCAAGTAACCTTCACTCTCAATGTATCTACTTTAGAAGTAAATCCATACAGTTAGTCCATGACAAATGGTGACATGCTCTATGGTGGACCCCCATTCGCTCCTCTAAAACCAAACCAACGACCTCAGGAAATGGGGCCAACAGGAGCAGGATTATTGCATCGATACGTTTCTTCTGGCAGAGAGCATCTATTAATCTTTTCACCAGATATTGGGGTCAAGCTCTGACCTTTATGAAGCTGAAGTGTTATTTGACTTCTGTGTTTTACAGCGAGTCATCGTCCTTTCTTGCCCATGGGATAAACCAAACCTCAAATGCTTCCCAATTTAGTGTCACCAATCTGTGATTCTCTCGGACAAGGTAGGTTTTGAAGGATCCTTGATCCTGGTCAAAATTACTTTGGCTTTCAATCAAAATGGCTGACTTTGTGTGTATTTTCCGGCATGGGTTCGTAAGACTGTGGGTTTCCTTTTGATAGAAGTCAAACCGACTTCCCAAAATGAGGTTTCCAAAAATCCTGGGCGGGGCTCTATGGAGCCAGGTTTTCGGGGTTGCGATCAGACATGCATTTTGACCAGGACGAACATGCTTGAAAGATAAGGCAAGTTGTCTGGTATGAGAAACCCCTGAAAGGGACCATGTATTTGGCCTAGATATAAAGAGAGAAGAGCAAAACAATTTCAAAAAGCCTTAGGGGAACCATTAGAAGAGCCCCAAAACATTCAACGCATAAATGCTCATAATACATCGTTGCATAATATTTTTTCATAAATGTACTCTGGCCCTCAGAGAGCGTTATACTTTACGTAAATACCGAACCGGCCCCTGATTGGAAATGTTTCCCCACCTCTGCTCTCAGTTCATTACGGAAAAGTAGCAATCAAAGCATGCCTATTAAAAATAACAGTGCGTTGCTCATGGGCAATGGGCAACAATGTGAGGTTTATAACGCTCCAGTAAAAGAAGCTGTGCGCAATTTATGAAATGTATTCACCTGCCTTTCAATTTCCCTGGCAGGATCCTGCAAGCTTTCTTGTTGCCTTGCTCCTCTTTGTTGATTCATTCTTCCTGCAGTATATGAAACAGCTCTTGGAGTCACATTTGGTTACCGAAGTTGAACAATAGCTACCATTCAAAAGACTTTTCCCTGGCCATTCTTGACTCAGGGGCGCTGATTAAATCCATTCGATCCATTTCAACATTCCGCAGAGAAACCGCGGTTTTTGCCACAGGCGTGTAAGAGGAGAGAGAGGCAGTAGAGTCGAAAACATCATTTGGCAGCATGGCCCGTCTTTCCTTGCACATATTGCATGGATTTGAGCGGATCTATAAGATTTCGCTGGCAATACGTCTTGAACCAATGGTGGAGAAAAGAGGTTGCAGCGCAGTGCAAGGAAGGCAAGGCTGGACTTGTTTACAAAGTATATCGTTTAGTCAGAGTAATTAAAACTACAGCCTGAAATCACAGAGAGGCATCCTCAACTCAAGGAGGGTTTTAAATGGCAGTAAAAGTGGTCTCTTTAAGAGGCATCGCATTAGCCGTGGAGGGTTGACTCCTTGTCCTGACTGTATATGAGTCATCACTCCTAATCACTTTTGTTCATCACCTAAAAGGCTCCACTTGTGCCATAAAGCGGAAGAAAGCCTGAAACAGCTAATCAATGAAATTGATTCATCTTCAAGCCCGAAATTGATTTCGTCATCAATCAGTCTGCCCTATTTCACCGAGAAGTGTGTTAAAAGATAAGAAATATTATGCAAACGTGTCTATTTGAAACTTTTGTGAGACAGGCAGGATGAAGCTGGGATGGGACCTGTGTAAAAATGGGACAAAACAATGGAGCTGGCAAAGTCCGCTGGGACTCGAGACTCACGGCTCAAAACAGTGACTGACCCAGTGAAACCGGGACGTCTGGTCACCATATTTCAGTGGCGTCTTACAGCACAGTTCACTGTCCACAGAGAGCTTCCTGAGCAGAGGGATTTCACTGTTCAAAGTTACCAGTCAGGAGAAAGGAACAAAAGAAATTTCCCTGCAAAATGGGAGTCAACAAAATTGAAGCAGTTTCAGGAATTTGATGCAAGTATTGGCTGTTTAACACATGTGACAATTATCTTCTGTTTTCTTCGTGTCTGGGCAATGGTGAAGGGTGGCAAAATGGAAGCCTTACCTTACAAAAAAATCAAATAAAATAAAAAAAATCTCGAACTCTCCCAAACTCATATGGGACAATATGTTATGGTCAATGCCGTGTAAAGATTGGGGGCCGAAGGGACGCCACCGCCAGGCATCGACTTGAAGGGGGCACAAAATTGCTCATCACCAAAAGCACACCATACCGACAGTGAATCATGGTAGTGCCAGCGTTACGCTTTGGGGTGGTTTTTATTCAGCTGGAACTGAAGCATTACTCAAGGTGGAAGGAATTACAAACACTTCCACATCCATGAGTGTTTACACAAAACCTTTGGCCCTCTGCTAGAAAGTGAACAAAACATAACGATAGAAGGAAAAGCCTACTAGAACAGCTGCCATGTATTTGGGGTTCATCAGAGGCACTTGGAACGGCAGCAGTTGTGTGCTCCCATTTAACTTGAGTTTGAATGTGATGAGTAAATTCTGAATGCACTCACGTTCCCATTTAGAAGATAATGTGTGCAATTGTGCAACCATATTATCTCAGGTTTTTATCTTTACTCCTAACTTTTATTTTCAATTGAGTTGGACAAGTAGTTGTTTTGAAATTATGTATCTTGGTCTCATTGTTTTAATCAGCAAGCCCTGGCATTTGAAAAGGGGCTTGTTGATTTTTCCTAACCGTTGTACGTGCGCTCTCATTATTGACGCCTGATTTGCATGCACTTTGTCGACTGTGCTTTATGTCTTCACAGTCTATAAACGGCACAAATTATTGAGAGGCAATATCATTCACTCAGCAGGTGGTTTTGTGCTGCTGATTGTCGTTCCGAGTCGGATACAGTATTTTCACATTAAGCCAAGATGAAGTGCTGCATGTTGCGATACATTCATAAGGCAACAGCAGACCTCCTGACCCTCTCTCGCTGAGGACCACAGTGGGCCGTGCCTGCCATCCCAATAAGCCCGGCAGTCTGGTTGATATTAAGAGGGCAGGACGCTTTCAAAGTGCACTCTGATTCACGCTCTTAGGGGGGGGATATGCGGAATGCAGAAAATGCACACAAAGGATTATGTACATGCTTTCAGAATACAATCTCTGGCTTTTCCACATTATACATCTACCAGTGGAGCGTAGGCTTACCTCTTTGATCAAACCACTAACCTGATTTCTTTTGACTCGTTAAACGTCATAAAAAGTGGAGTAAAATGCCTTAAATCTCTTTTATTACGCGCGACAGCCGCATATCAGCACTCCCCAAGGGACCTAATTTTCACCTACATAAAAGGATTAACTCCACATACGTGTGGCTTTTTTGCTTCTATGGCTTTCTGTGACACTTTTTTTTTTTCTGAAAGACAGACAGTGGTTAAGAGAAGTCTGTGAGAATTTCAGACAGCTATCCCCAGAAAGTCACTGTGAGCTCAGCTCAAGCAGTACCGTAAGTGTTTCTGTGTCACGACAGTCCGAGACGCCGGTGTAAGCCTGTCAACGACACCCACTAGTCCACATTCCCCAGGATCCTGTGTCCATTTTCATGGGGGTCCATAGTCCATACTACACCGGTAACTAAGTATGGAAGTTCTCTTAACTCGTTGACAGCTGGACATTTTTCAAAGCATATTGGCAGCCATTTTCGAGCATTCCCATTGATCTTTCGAGACGCACAAAACAGTACACACAACAAATCTAATGAAGGAAAGAAGAGCGTCTACCTCTTCTTTCACCAGCTTAAAAAAAAAGTGTTTCTTGATTTCTCCACTCTTTAGTCATCAGCAGAACATCATGGTGTCACCAACCCCCCCCCCCAAAAAAAAACCCATTGGTTTCTGACTCATAGATGGAGAAAACTACAACTGCTACCTCAAACTATAAAATAACAAAAACAAGAATGGGCAGAATAATTTCTTTATGGATGAACAATTCAGAAAAAACACTTTTAGCCGTCACTAAAGGTATATTTCTTACTTCACCCACAAAGGTGAGATACTCTCCCCCACCTACCCGTTGAAAAACACACTTAACAGTAAACAGTTTGATACCAGTTGACGCATGTCCACTGCAACGAATGAGTTAAATTATTCGCACATTTTGGTGAAGGGTTCCGAATTCAAGGGGGGGTCCATATTCTGCAGCAGTAAATGGACCATGCGGGTAAAGATTTAGACTGCAGCATGCGCTGCTGTACAACAACAAAAAGGTTATTTTATATGTGTTATGGTTTCACGTTTACATGACATCAGTCATTTATTTCCTCTTGTACTTTTGTGATAGTTAAAACTCATTCAATCCCAGCCATTTTCACAGTAGCAACCCCCTCAATCCCAGCGTTTTACTGGATTTTGACTGATCTTGCAAGGCCCACAGAATATTTGGTTCTAATGCTATATAAACATGGAGCCTACCAAAATAAAGGTTGGACTCTCTTCTTTCAGCAGAAAAAAAAATTGTTTCTATCTTTTTCCATTCTTCAGCAATCGGCATTACAAAATGGCTAAGTTTCATGAAAATGGCGATTCCTGGGCAAAAAAAAAACGAGAAAAAGAGCTTTTTGTAAAAGCATGCATTTCAAGCACATGAGGCACCACTGCCACCTACTGGTCGCTTTTTTACATGATTTACAATGCAAACGGCTTTTTCTCATTCACAGATTGCATCAGACCCTCCTCCTCTCTATGACGCAAAAAAAACAGACTTAGACGTACAGGTACGTCCTTGGTAGGCAGGGCATAATTTTAAAAAGACGTAAAAGTACCCTTGTGGAATGAAAGAGTTGATGTTTATCACCCCTCCGCACAAAAGTTAAACAGTGTTAAAAATTGTTTCTACGTGTAGACCAGTTAACTTAGCTCATGCTTATATGCGGTTGAGGAATGTTCAAATGTTACTTACAACACGACCTGCTCAGTCAAAGGGTTTGGTGATGTCAACAGTTTAGACTCGGGTCTGGTGTGGATTAATACAATTGATCTCAATGCATCCTTTTCTGATAGAGCAATTCGAAGAACCACCGGATCTCATAAATGTGTTTTCTTTAATGAGATTCAATCCAATAAAGCAGAACATTTGTCTTTTGGCCATACATGGTCAGTAATGGTGTTATCTTGTTTTCTTTCAACCATGCGTAACAGATCAAAATGTCACAACAAACCCAAGTTGGCTTTTTGGGGTCTGCTTCTTTTGTTTGGGCAGGAAGAGATAACCATTTTCCATTTGATGCACTTCAGCATATGTCGCTGGCGTCATGGGTCCAAATGTCCTTTAAGGCATAATAATTTCATTAGTAGTGGCCATTACATTTTCTTCTTCCATCAGGACATGAAGGGAAGCCATACATCAAGATAAGTGCTTTAAACCATCAGCCTTGAACGGCTGCTGCTTTTCCTGTGTGGAACAATTGGAAGACTTTTGTGTGCGGCGTGAGCCCTGCAGATCTACCGACTGATGAGCTTTACAGACGACGAGGGAAACATCGCTTCACAAAAAAATTTAAAAATAAAAAATAAAGAAAAACTGTCTGTCAATATAAAAAGAATGTGCCACCCCCACCTTCCCTTCCATATCCGATACAGGGCCCAAAGAGAAGAAAAACAAATCTCTGCACATATTATTCCCTTCAAGCAAACTGAGCCTACATTGTCTCAGGAGGTCTCTGGAGGAATCTTCTCCTGCAAGGTCGGACGAGCGCAGACGCCTTCAGGCAAATGCTCCAGCAGGAGAAAAAAAAAAAACTTTTTTTTAAAAAGGTACACCTTTACTGTTTCCGAACTGAAATACTCCAAATTCACTCTGCCACAAATATCACACATTTATCATCAAAGGCAATGTGGAGATGTGCGTTCAAAGTATGTGTATTATTTTATTAAAATAACACAACTGTCAAAACTTCAAACATTCATGCGAAGGTACAATACTTTTATGAATGGTTTTTATGGCAAGTAGCTAACATTAGACAGTGAAAACAGTGTAGCAAAACTCCATGTAGATTTGACTGAGCAATTGCTTTGTCATTGTGTACATGTTAAAGCACCTTCAATGGTTTATACAATTGCTAGCGTAGCATCTCGCTTCAACACCATGACCACATTTTCCAAACCTATGATGTGATGAGAGCCACGGAACAACGACACCAAAAATTATGTCTTCTTCTGTTTTCATCATGTTAAATATAATGACACAAGGTGGGAACATTTTCAGCAGACGGCAGCAAGAGATAGAAAATGAATGTAATCATTCAAGTTTAACATGGGAGAAAATGACCCAAGCTGAAATTTAACAAAATGATCTCATGATCAGAAATCCGCTGGGAGCTGTTACTGTCTTAAATGTTCACAGAACAAATAACGGAGGCTCTCCTGCTTTTGTGTGTGCTCTACTTCTAGAGCGTGATATGGCAAGCCGTCGAACATCCGTAGACTGGTAGACTTGACATTTCCTCTGTCAGACTGTTCCCGACTGACATTCAAGTTTTTCACGGCGACTTTATGGTATGACACTGCACATTCATAACAAAGTGTCTTTTTGTGAAAATGACAATAACAAAGAGCATAATTGGCTCCATATATGCACCGCAAAAGCTAATTTAACAAAGACCTCATTCTCTTAAGTGTCCAGACATGGCAATAATGCTGCACGCCACACGGGCCTTCCAAAGGAATATTAGACACGTTGATTTGTTTGCACCGAGGGGATACATCAGCGTAAAAAGTCTGCATTAAAATGGCAGCGAGGAGACGCCGTGTAATACTTAACAATTCACGCCAGGGATCACAATGCCACTTGACCTCTTCAGACATCCCATTAGTAAATGAAGTATCACTCCCAATTAGCAGACAAGCATCTCTTCACCTTCCCCGTGAGGTCTGCCAGTGGAGCTGAGGAATATTCAACAGCAAAGTAAAGCGTTTTATCATTAAAAAAAAAAAAAAAAACATCTTAAGCACCGGCCACACATTCGCTTGTGGGAGTATTTGCATGGTTGCCACTTCACTTATTTCAATAAATTACATTTGGGCACACAGAAGAACTTTTTATACTGCCCAAATGATGAAAAAATGAACAAATCATTACTTGAAATTGTTTAAATGGTGGGCCTGAATCTATAATCTAGGAAACTTTATCTTTTTCAAAGGAATTATGAAAAAAAAACATTTTTTAAATCCATGATCTTCAAATATTTTGGAAAGTGTCTGTAGCTGGAGCTAGTAAGGCTAACAGCTATTCTCCAGCCACAACTGCAGCAGCCGTAGAAGACTGACTGGACAGGCAAGTCGGCAGATTGGATGGCGAGATACTACATTAAGACATGTAACATTTTGTCGACTTCAAACTGTAAACTTCAACACGAGTACTGTAGTGAAGAATCGGTTCAACCCCTGACTGAGACTGACATCATTTAATTATTTCATTGAAGTGAAAAGCGCATATGGTTAACCCCAAAAAATTTTAAGAAGTCAAATAAATACAGATTCTTTTGTCACAGCTCAGACATAGTCATTTTGTGGGATTTTCCGTTGCATCCACAAGTCCGTTACTTTCCACTACATCTTTTTTTTTTCCCGGTAACCAAGAAGTCACACATTAGGAAGTATGAGCCCCGCAGTGGGGAATGAACTTTAAAGTCTCTCTTGCACATGAGGGGCGTAACTCGTGAATTCTGTACTGAGTAAAAGCAACAAACATTCCCGGAAAGAACAAAGTTAGCAAGAGGATGCAACATCGATAAACACAACAGAAAACTTTGATCTTTAATGTCATGGTTTCAACACCCATGCTATTTAATGTTGCTTTGGCTGGTTTTGGATTGAAAGAATTGTAGGTGTCAGAAAATGTTTTTCCAGATGGATCTTTTCTTTCGATATAACTTGTTTCTTTTTGGTTGAGTGACAACGGTGCCATCAGCATGTCTATGCATTTTTTTCCTTAACATTGTAATGCTACTTCCCCTACTACCCAACTCCCACAGCAGCTGTATCATGGCTTTCAAGCAGAAACGAGGGCCATTGCATTTAGCAGAAAGTTTCCCCGTATTCAGAGATCCATCCATCCATTTTCTGATCCTCTTTATCCTCACAAGGGTCGCGGGCGTGCTGGAGCCTATCCTTAGCTGTCTTCGGGCAGTAAGCGGGGTAACACCCTGAACTGGTTGCCAGCCAATCGCAGGGCATATATAGACAAACGACCATTCGCGCTCCCAATCACAGCTAGGAACAATTTAGAGTGTTCCATTCACCTGCCATGCGTGTTTTTGGAATGTGGGAGAAAACTGGAGTACCCGGAGAAAACCCACGCGGGCACGGGGAGAACTTGCAAACGCCACACAGGAACTCTGGACCTCTGTACTGTGAGGCGGACGCGCGAACCACTCGATCACTGTGCTGCCCGAATCCAGAGACTTGCTCACGTTCACAAATGCCCTGAGCACGAGCGGCTTGATGACCCTGAAACAAGGCCCTGCTTTTCCATCTTTCATCTCCGTTCTCACTTAGCCGTGAACTGAATGCTTTTAATTCCAACCTCTGATAAATGCTCCGCTGTAAAAGAGGCTGAATTAGGGCTGCTGTCTGCTACGAGGTCACGCCCAGCAGCATGTCATTGAAGATGGCTTCGGGCTGTCGATGTGGTGGACTGCAGCGCTGAACAAAGACACAGCCTTCAAAACGGCAAGAATGTGAGGTCAGCGATTGACACAGAGCACTTCTGTTGGCCGCCAAATGAAGCACCGTCATGTAGCTAGCAATGAAAAAGAGAAGGAATCCTGTGTAGTAGCGTGTGCGTCAAAGTCCAGGGCTGACTTCACGCTTAGTACGAGTTTGGTGGGTCGAGAGATGCATACAGGACGCTACATTGGAAGATTTTTTTCTTGGAACCAAACAGTAAAAAGCATCCAGTCACATCCTGATTGGAGTTTGACATATTGTGTCACCAAAATGCTGTCCACTGGGTCACATACATTTGTTGTTTTATGTGCTTCTGTTGCATGTGTTGGATTTTACTGCTAGAAAATCGGAATTCCAATGCCTGTCCTTGGCTTTGATCTGTGCAATGTTTCTGCTGGAGGTGAAGTCAACTATCACAAACAGACCAGATAACTCAAATAATTCGATAACAAAAAGCTTCGCACTCATCATTTTCCCAAACAGACTTTGCATAGAAATTAGTTGGCGCGTTCATGTAACCCTGAAAAAAAGAAGATAAATTAAAAAACACATCACAACAGCACATCTAATCATCAACACAACATAATTAATAGGCTACCACCGCTAGTAGAATGAATTGTAATATCCCCACAATTGATCAAAGATAGACACAACTGCCAGTGCACATTCATCTGCTTAGCTGAAAAACCGGTAACAAAATAAACATGTCATGGTCACATTCATACACGAGCTGCTAATCATTTGCCTACGAGTTAATTGCCAGTCGCTCACCTGTGCTGACAATAGCCAACTTTACACGGTTATTCGTCGACTCCCACATCACTCACCAGGCCAGATCCAACTATTAAATCGACACACATTCAAAGTCACAGATATTATAGTGTGGAATGTGAGGATGGCGACCCCATATGGACAACAACTATAGATGTACCTCACATGCGTATTTTATCGTCTATTCGGGCAAAAATAAATTCAGATGATAGTGACCAGAACGAATCACAAAACTCGCACCATTAAATAAACCAGATGTGGCAAAAGCGAACACAGCCTTAAAACCCAAATGGAGCTGCTTTGGAAATGAATGTAACAGGCCCAATCCGTGTTTCATTTATGGGCCAGAGGCTTTGAATGAAGGTTTCACTTTCAGCACAAAAGCCTTGTTGACCCAAGTGACTTCCCTAAACCCCGGACAAACCCCAAATAAAAGTCTAATACAATAGCCTTACCATTGGGCTCAATGACTTTATGGGCTTGCATGCATAAATATCAGCCACAGACCGCTCTTTATGAGTGAATTCCCCCTTTTCCACTCAAAAAAAAAAAAAAAAAATTGGTGCTCTTTCGGTGCCAGGGCCAGTGTTGTGCTTAGTTGGTGTGTAAAAAGTTCTTACGAAGAACATGTTTGGTTTTCCACCCAAAAGCGCTTCCACTATTCATAATAATAATAATAATAATAATAATAATAATAATAATAATGTGCTTTAAGCATCTGCGAGGCAACTTGGCATAGCATCGATTATACTTGTATGTAGTGTATAACATTCAGGGACAGGCAATAAGCAAATGCTTATATCTTTCTTAATCGTTGTTGATGATCACAAGGCTGGCTGCGAGTCGGAGATCGCATGCTATCTGGGCACATCCGCGATCGCTCTTCTGGTGGGACACAATTGAGTTCACCGCTCAACAGTTTGTGCAAAACTTCCGTGTGTCCAGGGGAGTCATTCCTCCATGTCTGCAATCATCATGATAATCGCGCCCCCCTGCCCCCTGACGTAGTTGGTGCCAGAATCTGGCCCAACAAATAATTGGGGCCATCTTAAGCACCAGTTTTAAGCACCAGAGCTAGAGCCAGTTTCGGTGGTGGAAAAAGAAAAAACTGGTGCTAACCTGGGCACTGGCCCGGAATTAGCACTAGCACAAGCGCGGTGGAAAAGGGACGAATTAGGGCCACCTGCTGTACACACCAGTTAATGTTAATGACAAAAAGATGTTCAGTCAGTGTTATTTAAACAAACAAAAGCACATGTCCTTGCAGTTATTCTCCAAGGTGGCTTACTTCTCATCACAGCTAATCGAGCCCTCTTAAAGAATTCATTAAAGCGCTACAAAGACTGTAATGGAGAATTTGAACAAAGGTCCGGTTAAAAATGGGCGTGGCAACCAGCTTTTCATTTGGAGGAGTAATCCTACGCTTTCTGGACCATAAAAAAAAGTCAGGTTGGCCATGAAGTGCAGTAACAGACAGCGGCGGCCGCGTGCGCCCACACCGAGGGATGTGTGCTCTTCCGAAGACAGAAGGGGCAGCAAGAAGTCACCATCATACACTCATTTGCTTGAAAAGAGGAGCCTTCACAATACAGTCGGCAGGAGTCCGCAGGAATCCAGTGAAAGCTGAGGGGGGCTGTGTCAATGACAAAAGATGACGTAACCTCACTTTTTGTTGTTTTTTTTTGTCTCTGGAACAAGGCCTGCCCAATTTCTTGGTTTTCACCAGAAGCCCGGCCTTCTACCTTAATGCATGTCAATGGGGGAGTTCCTGCATAAAGAAGGCAGCGCTACAGGCAGGGCAGCGTGAATCCTCTGCCCTTTATTTCTGAAACAATGACACTCTGCTCCCCTCCCTCCGATGACAAATAAACCATTATTTTTGCACAACACAGAGAAGAAGAGCCTGTGGCCAAAATAAGAGAGATAGCAAGCACGCTGTAATCTGACTCGTTTGGTGCCACGATACAGAATGGAGCTCAAATTGGGTTTAAGCTTTTAAAACTTTGGAATTCTAAACAGACAATTATTCTTGTGTACGGATACCACTCTTTACAGACCGAGTGCGAGTACTTACATTTGAGAACTCGCCGATCCAGATAAGGATGCTTGGAAAATGCCATTTTGAGGAAAATATATTTAATTTAACAAAAAAATTCAAAAACTTTGAACTGTTACAAGCGGCCTCAAGAAAAAAAAATAAATTAAATGTATAGTATCTAGAGGCACAACTTTATCATCCTTCTATATATTTTGGTGCACCGTTGAAGCTTTAAATAGTCATTTAAAAGTTTATCAACGCTATTCCTTATCCCGTCTGTCGCATGTTGGATTGTGTGTCCGCGTTAGGCTAGCGGAGACCAACTTGTTTGTTCGACAAAGTATATGTTTGGTAAAATATACAGTACAATATGTGTCGCGGTAATTCTCTCAATTGTGTGTTTGTTCATTTTTATTGGATATTTCACCTGGGGTGTCAATAAAGAGCTTGAAGCCAATATGTTTGACCTCCTTTTCATGAAATGTTATTTGACAACCGCACGCCCAGGGCAGACAGACTAGTTTAGTAAGTATATAACAGGCTAGTATTGGGTATCATAGTACTGGAGCATTTTTACAAGTCAGAGTTTGAAGATGAATGTACATTATCATCACTGATACAGATTATCAATGCTTCGCTAGTTTATAGCAGTGGTGCCCAAGCCCGAAATAGGTTAGTTTGTCGTGGGTAAGAGTGAAATGGGATTTTAATGCTCATCATGCAAGCTTTGTAGGAAAAGTCTGTTGTGTTGTTATTTTGATTTTATGAAGAATCTGTGTTGATGTTATACACGACTCACAAAAAGTTAGGGATATTTGGCTTTCGGGTGAAATTCCAGGACGAGCCTAAAATGCATTCAAAACTTTACAAGTGAACTTAATGTGAGCTTCTCTCAGCTTTGGAACGCACATGTCCCAACTATGAAATGTTTCAGTCCTTTTTGACAAAAATTTGACTTGTGAACAGCATGAGACGTCGCTGTCAAGCTGTAATTGATGCTCAAGAGCACATGACGAGTTACTGAGACGTTGACATAATTTTGTGGTGGTGTACCCACCATTGCTGTTAACTTTCATTTCAATGATTTGTTTGAGATGAGGAAATGGCCAATGCATCCTTCTACTTAAATGTCCTACTTTCATGATATGATATCACTGGAGTGTGAACTTTTCACATTTTCCTTAAATTTCACCTGAAAGCCACATATGCCGAACTTTTTGTGAGGATTGTATATTTTTACAAGATCTGCAAGAAAATAACAAATGTGTGTCTTGAGCAAAACATTTGGGGGAAACAGGTAGTGAAGCATGAGGCAACCCTTCGTTCCCCAACATGGATTTCCAACTCAATTCTAAATGGACTAACCAAAAATTCCACCGCATTATACAGGTGCCAGTGTAAAGCAGCATATCTTCACCTGACTGGAAAAGCAAAATTAGACGCCTGATGAGGCTATTGCAACGGGAATTAAATGGGGGCCGGGGGGGGGGGGGGGGGCGCAGCAACACTCTAAAAACCGGGTTGGTGTAATTAAGAGCCACTTGTCGTTTTACTGACAATCGTGACTGTATAACTGTTGAGGGTTGACAAAAGATACCTCCCTTTTTACATTGAATGATTCGCAGGGAAACAATTTGTGTTTTCATTCTCTCAAGGCAACGTTAGTTATAGTTCTCCTTCCCTGCTCTGAGACAGAATGAGTTCAGCGTTTGCTTGCAGGAAGCTAATTTTCCTCCAACCCGTCTGTGACCAGCGGCGACCAATACCATTTCATTGCTGTTGGCAGAGTTGTAATCAAATAATAAACAATAAAAGGTTGAAAGCTGAGAGTCATGCATCTCACGGTGAGTGATGGCAACAGAGCGTTTTGCTTCCAACAACTGCACACACAAAACAGGAACCATAAAAGAGACACTCCACTCGTGGCACTCCTTAGCTCCAAATCAAACACACACACACACACACACACACACACACACACACACACACACACACACACACACACGCGCGCGCACACACAGACACACACAGAAGCAGAGTACGGCTGCAACAAGACACATTTTGACACATTCCTAATTCAACATTGAACCAAGGGAAGTCTACTTATTTCAATATTTGAGTTTAAGAATGCTAAAAAAGTGACTTAAAACATTTTGCGTGTAAAGTAATAATCCCAATCAGAATACTGTACTGGTCTAATGTGGTAATTTCCCCATTGCAGGATGAATAAAAGCTTATTTATGGTCATGTGGTTAATCAATTTACGCTGGAAAATATCAATTCAGTTCCCATGATTTCTCTGGGATGTATTTTTGTTTGTTTGTTTGTTTTTGCGTGGGGCTCAAATAGAATAACTATTCAGTAAAGGGACCTGTTTGTCTTTTAAGGTTCACCTGTATATAGTCACAGAGCCAATTATTTGTTGGCTGAGGCACCCAAGCAGACAGACTAGCAGGCTGATATGCACAGCCTATTTTAAGAGCAGGAATGGCAAAAAGTAAAGTACAGAAGCAGCATTTTTTTATTCAAAGACCAGACAGATTTGTCAGGACTGAAGTTTCCACAAAGGGATAGTTTTCATGTCTTTTAAGGGAGGAGGAAGGCAGATTTGAGGAGGGGGGCCATCTGCTTTCTTGTGAAGAGAAGACAAGATGTGGCACGCAAGCACAGCCGCAGACAACTTGTCCACCTTGCTATGAAGCCTTCAATTAAGAGGAGCCTCCGACATCCTGGCGCGCAAGTCTGGACGAGACCTGGCACAGGATGAAAGAGTGGACCCATCTCAGGTGAAACTGGGTGGGTGTGTGAGACGCATGCACCCACAATCACCACCAGGCGTTCATCCCCACCATCCCCTCCCCACTCACAAAGTCCATTAGTGGTGGAAGAGCCCCACTTGCTTGACAAGTAATACCAGCTGTGACACCGAGCGCAGGATGGCTGTGTGTTCTGTGGTAAGGGAGGGGAAGGGTGGGTTCAGCGTGTTGGGGGTAGGGTGGAAATAAGGGAGTGAACAAAAAAAACATCTTTCCAGACTGTTCCTGGAGAGATTTAAGGCTGAGTTTGTCTTTTTATGCGGGCCTTAAACACAAAGACTCGAGAGCAGCGGTGGGGCAACATATGGCCCGTGTGCCAGATAACGCCCACCACAGGATTTGATATGGCCTGCCAGTCAAGTCTAGAAACAAATAAAACCACAAATGCTGTCCATTTGTTGATTCGTGATTTTTACACACAAAAATTTAGCACAGCCCTGAAGACTTCACAAAAACTCAAATGGGCCCAGTTCATGATCTGTTCACTCTCAATAAACGCCAGTTGTTGCGTTTATGTTTATCGCTATCAAGTACCGATGCGGTTATTAAAATTAGGTCTAGCAGTCCACTGACACTCATCACTTTGATCATTCTAAAGCATAGGTGTCAAACCTATGCTTCAGCTTACCCTGCATGTTTTCCATCTCTCTTTGTTGCAACACACCTGATTCAAACATTAGCTTCTGAAGAGCTTGCTGATGAGCTGATTATTTCAATCGGTTGTGTTGCAACAGAGAGGGATGGAAAGCATGCAGGACGGCGGCCCTCGAGGACCGGAGGTTGACACCTATGTCTAAAGGAACCTCAAGCCGGACTGAGGGGGCCATCTGTTGTGTGCACATATTTACACCATCACTCCTAAATACACACACAGAGCAGCAGGTGGGGCAATAAAAGTCTGACCTCGACCCAGTGCGCTTGACCATGTGAAGATGGGAGTAATGGCACAGCGGTGTAAAAAAAATAATTTGTTTCCTCTCAAATAAATGGAGTGATAGGTGAAAATGGGGGTTAATTTCTAGGAGAAACAGGTGTGACGTGACTGAAGCTGAGGTCAGAACAGTGAGTCCACCCCCTGAGTTTCTGCAGCTTTTGCTTTTTAATGGCCAGCCACGAGGGCGAGAACATATGAAGCTTGCTACCTATTGGCCTACAGGCGAGGAACTGGTTTTGAAAGAAACAACTGATGCTGTCAAGCCAGTCCCTGTATCCATAACCACGTGCTGCAATTCCCAGCCCATGTGAACCTGCGCAAGAGGAGCCTTCTGACCTTCAGGCAAAATTATCAAAACCAGCCTCGTCAAAGCCTCTGGATCATAATCCCAGTAATTCAAGACAAGATGTGTAAGAAGCTCCATCCTGCTGCAATTAAATACGAGTGGAACGACTTGAAACTGAAAGGTGCCAGAGGTGAAATCATACAATGAACTCATGCTCATACAGTACAATCGGAGGCACAAATGAGAGACGTCACATGATGGGAGGTATTGACAAAATACAAGTCATGTACTATCTATCAAGTCATCCAATGGTCATACACAATAAATTAAAAAAATGAAGTACATGTTGATTTATTCAAGTCATTGATAGTGTTCTTTTGCCTGTCAGGCCACTCAGTGATGGTGTGCGAGCTGTGTGTATTAAGTCTATCCTCATCCCTAAAAAAAAGAAAAAAAGTCCAATAAATTACCTCCTGTATTGGATAATTGATGCGTGCAGCGGCCATAAAGCCAACCAGAAACCAGATGAATCACAGAACGGATGAGTGGGTGGAGGAGAAACCTAAATTTTATTCAAGCGGTTTTGAATTCAAGTTAATAATATACACAAACCACTAGAGACGATATATCATATATTATTATTATATAAATGGAGGGCTAAAAAATAAATACGTTTAACATGCTAAAACGGATTGCTAATTAAGTTTTCGTCAGCACCTGCGCAGCGCGACAGGCGGGACATTGTCCCCTCGGGAGGCGAGCGGGACCACACGGAAGTCGGGACAGACATCTCGTAACCAGGGGAGGACACGATTTAACGTCTTAAAATGTCAAAATGTGACTTACCTTGGCCGAAAAAAGTGGGGAGGAGAAGGAAAAGGGAGCCCAGGCAGTCGGCGGACAACAAGTGCATGGTGGCGAATCTCGCGCAGGGGGGTCCTCGAGTGGCAGGAAATAAAGAAAGATGTTGGGTTCCCACGACGAGTTATTGTTGAAGAAAATGTCGTTTGGTGTTCTTTTAGTGATCCTGGAAAGCGTTGAAAGCAGTTCAAGTGAGGTTTTAGTGTTTGCGCGCGCGTGTATGTGTGTGTGTGTATTTTGGGCGGGGGTGACGTGGCTCACGAACTCGAGGGCTGTAGCCAGTTGCGCTGGAACAGGTAATAGTGGAGAGCGGAGCGAGAGAGGAATGGGCGGAGAAGGGAGAGGGAGTGTTCATGGAAAAGGGGGGCACTGTGTGAGCGTGTGTGTGCGTGTGTGTGTGTGTGTGTGCGTGTGTGTGTGTGTACCCCTCACCATGCCCCTCTCATACACTCCTCGCAACCCCTTTACACTTATCTCAAACATTTCCCTCTTTCTCTTTATCAACATCTGCAACACACACACACATGCGCTTTTAATGGCGGGAATGCAAACCTCCAGAATATGAAATTCAACAAGGAGTTAGTGATATTCAAGTTGTCCCCCGCAGCCGCCAACACCACCACTTGTCATTTCAATGTCAAAATTATACTATGCTGCATCCTCAAGATGAGTGAGTCGGCGAGGTGCTTTAAGGTTATGTACTCGTTAATTTTGCCAACAAAAGTGACGTGATCCGAATCTCTTCACTGCTGAGTAGGGCGCAATAAAAGTTATGAAAAATACAGTTGGGGCAGCCCGGGGTGGTTCAGTGGTTAGCGCGTCGGCCTCACAGTGCAGAGGTACCAGGTTCGATTCTACCTCCGGTCTTCCTGTGTGGAGTTTGCATGTTCTCACTGTGCCTGTGTGGGTTTTCTCTGGGTACTCAGGTTTCCTCCCACATTCCAAAAGCATGCATGGCAGGCTGAATGAACACTCTAAAATTGTCCCTAGGTGTGAGTGTGAGCTCAGATGGTTGGTCAGCTGGAATGGGCTCCAGCACCCCCCCCCCCCCCCCCCCCCCGCAACCCTTGTGAGGATAAAGCGGATCAGAAAATGGATGGATGGATGGATGAAAAAGAAGGGTGACAGTCTGAAAATGTAATGAATAGGAGAAAAAATCAAGAATGAAAAGCTGTCATACCAATAAAGGGACTTAGACACCGCACTTATTTTTTGAAGCTCCCACTGCGGGTTGGGGATCAGGGACGGCGGCAACTCAGCACAAACTTGCTCATATGTATAGTCGGTTGCTAAGTGACCGAACAAGTTGTAGCCTGGTGCCTTTTTTTTTTCAATTCTTTTTTTATTGTGAATTCACAGGTCCATACAGTCAATGAAAGAACAACAAAGTACTTTATACATCTGATCTTACATACGATTAGCTCAATTTAAAATAACCAGGACTGAGTAAGCAATACATAACGTGTAAAGACCAATAAGGAGTATCACTATATTGCCATTTTTTAACTATAGTAAAATGAAAACGGACAATAAAACAACAAACAAACAAAAAACAAATGTCTGGTGCCTTTTATCGTTGTTTATTATATGTCTTCACTGTCGAGCACAAAACCCACATGCTCAATTTTATATATTTTTTTTTCATATGATAGTCATTTGTTATTTTTAAAAAGTTGGTCCATTTTCTTTATAAGCCACTTGCTTCGTCTTATCCCATCCCAAAAAGCTCTCATAAAACTACTCATGTTGTGATTGGGGCTAACAAGTATCCGCTGAAAGCAAAAAAGCCATTTGGTTTACAGTATCATTTGTTGCTCCCATCCTGCTCCTCCTACATTACACACTAAGGAGAAAAAAATATATCATATGAAATTAACTTCATCATGGTCGCTCATTCACTCAACACTGCAAGCAGCCAATCATGACCTCGAAAAAAGAAAAGAAGAGAACATTACCGGTGGCAGCCAGTATTGGCGGTTATTGAAACGTTGACTTTTTAAAACCATGGCAAACTCACAGAAAATCTGGTAAAAAAAAAAAAAACTAAAACAGACTCATTTCGTTTTTTTGTCATCATATCTTCTCAAACTTTTCCTTTCATCTGTTACCTCTTTGATTGACTGACGAGTCTCAGGAGCGGTTCTTTAAGTTGATGGGTCAAAATTACCTTGACATTTCAAGTGGCATCACTTGCCTTAAAGAACTCGACTTTAAGCAGCGCAAATTTGAGATGATTCGTGAAAAGAGCAGTGTGTTCAGGAGAATCGGTCATTTAGTCATCAATTTTATTTTCTCAACCTTTTCTTTTCGACTGCTACTTCTTTAATTGACTGACGAGTCTCAGGAGCGGTTCTCTGAGTTGACGAGTCAAAATTACCTTGACATTTCAAGTGGCATCACTTGCCGCAAAGAACTCGAGTTAAGTAGCGCAAATTCGAGAAGATTCGTGAGAAGAGCAGTGTGGGCAGTAGAATAGGTCACGCACTTTAGTAATCAATTGTGATTTCCTGATTTTTTTTTTTTTTTTACATTGCTCATAATTTTCTTACTGACATTGCTTTTTAATAATTTTCTGACTTACATTGCTTATTCCAGATGACCATGAAGTCGGAAATATCCCACTTACAGCTACCGGGATCCAACAGCAAAGCATTCCAGTGACACAGGGAAAAAACATGGATCCGAACAACGATAAGCTCACTCGTGATTTCGATGTGAAATATTTTGTCATTTCTTTTGGCCCAGTTGCGGTCGGAATTTAGAAAGTCGTTCCACTGTACATTTTTGCTCATCTTTGGGTGGTAATTCCAATTTACCAACGACCAAGTGTGCTCAGTTTCATCTAGCATTTGGCCACTTGATCAGGCTCGAATTAACAGCAACAGCTCTCAGTTTGAAGCATTACAGTGAGACCACTGCAACATACAAACACAATTATTTTTGCATTTGATTGAATGTTTGATAACATTCGTGTAGTGGGTGCCGTTGATTCCCTGGTTGTAGTTCATGTTGTGGCTGCTGACTGTATCCTAAGAATTATGTCATCAGGGCTTTCTTTTGTTTCCGAAGAGTAGGCGTGGCATGTGTGCGTGGATGAGCACCTGGTGTTCCCAGATGCACAGCCTCACTCTCACACACACACACATACACACACACACACACACACACACACACACACACACACACACACACACAAACACACGCACACACAGTTGCAAACAGGGCAGTAGCATCACATAGCCGCTTTGTGCCTACAGGCGGCTGACAGAAGTTTCATGGTAATGAGGCTGTATAGGATGTGAGTTCAACGTTAATCATAATGAAGACATTTCCATATGAATAATTCAGAGCAAATTAATAATTGAGCACACCGGTCATATCTTCTGACAGTTTCTTTGGGAGAGCACATTCGTATCTGGCAACCAATGATTATTTTCCATATACTGTACCATATTTTTCGGACTGCACTTTTTTTTCATAGTTCTTTTTTTTTTCATAAGACAAATAGAGCACTTTTTCCAATTGATCTTATTGGGGAATTTAGTTCTGAGTTGAGTCGGCATCTTGGAACGGGCTGTGTTTGACTTTGGAGGTTCCGCTGTTTATGTGCATTCTGTGTCAGCATTTCTCATGTCAAACAACAATCGACGACGCTTTCCTGTAAAAGTAAAACGGTTCTATTTTAGAAGTTGCGAAAATGTTTCGTCTGCGACTGCCGGATCATGCTAGTCTGGTCACACCGTGTGTGTGTGTGTGTGTGTGTGTGTGTGTGTGTGTGTGTGTGTGTGTGTGTGTGTGTGGGCGGACAGGGGTGAGTCAGTGTTCCTCACCCTGGCTGTGAAATTCATCTAGTTTCATGATGGTTTGTGCAAATGGAGTAAGGGCACTGGCTGTGAAAAGTTAATGCAGCTTGATTAGAAGTTAACTGAAAAGCTATATTTCCTGCCTGGCTGCACTGTGAGAGGGAAGGGGTGAAAAAAAAAAGCTGGGAAAAAAAGAGAGAACTATTTGGTTGTTTTCTGTGTGGGTGAAAACAAATGACTGATGACCAGGCCTGAAGCCTTGTGTTCAATTACCAAACATCTCGCTCATAATTGGGAATCCAGGAGGAAGGACTAAATGTGAAAACAAAACGTCTTCACCAGTGAATCAACCAGGCTGTTGTGTTCAAACTTCCCATTACAGCAGCAGCAATTGCGTCTGCAGGTTGGTTTTGTATTCACAGGAGAGCATCCCCCCCCCCCCCCCCCCCCCCCCCCCCCCCCCCCCCCCCCCCCCCCCCCCCCCCCCCCCCCCCCCACACACACTTTCTCCCCTGTGCCTGCTGAAGGAGATTACCTACGGAATAATGAATTCTAATACGTCATGTCATGTTGCAGAAAGTGCCGGTGCCCCTGCTGTCTGTTATTTGATGAAAGAGTGAGCGCTCTTATTTTGACAGGTTGCGAGGCATCTTGTGACATGACTTCGGCTAGCACACAAACAAACGCGGCGTTGTCACGGACAAGGAGAGAGGGGGAATGACAGCACATATTTTTTTTTTTGACATTCAAGTGAAATAAGGAACAACTCCCCCACTCCACACACACACACACACACACACACACACACACACACACACACACACACACACACACACACACACAGATACACACAGGCTCATGTTACGTATCCAGTTTGCATAAAGTATGTGTTCTCCAGGTTGAGAAATAACATAGTTTTAATGCTTCTGCAAACTTGAGCTGGCAGCAGGGAGAATGACCCAGTTAGAACCACAACAAGTGTAAAACAACAGAAAAATGTCTCCGGCTGTCTGTCTGTCTGTCTGTCAAGCCTCCAACCTTTTTGAATATGAGCTCCTCTTTGGGCCCTGATGAATGCAAAAGGCTCGCCGTTTGGTATACAATTTTACAATGCAAATTAATAATAGGGCGGCCCAGTAGTCGAGCGGTTAGCACGTCGACTTCACAGTGCAGAGGTACTGGGTTCAATTTCAGCTCCGGCCTTCCTGTGTGGAGTTTGCATGTTCTCCCCATTCATTCATTTTCCGATCCGCTTATTCTCACAAGAGTTGCGGGGGGTGCTGGAGCCTATCCCAGATGTCTTCGGGCAGTAGGCGGGGGACACCCTGAACCGGTTGCCAGCCAATCGCAGGGCACACAGAGACAAACAACCATCCGCTTGCACACTCAAACCTAGGGACAGTTTTTGAGTGTTCAATCAGCCTGCCATGCAGTTTTTTTGGAATGTGGGAGGAAACCGGAGTACCCGAAGAAAACCCACGCAAGCCCGGGGAGAACATGCAAACTCCACACAGGAAGGCCGGAGCTGGACTTGAACCTGGTACCTCCGCACTGTGAGGTCAACGTGCAAACCACTGGATCCCCGGCCCGCCATCTTTTAATCAATGAATATATTTCAGACAAATGAAGTGACATTGGACGGTTTCCTGCGTCACCACAAAAAGCTCTCTCACGGCATGCTCGTTTGCCGTGGCACGCTGGCTGGGAATCGCTGATTTAGAGTCTTGAGTTGAACCTTTGGAATGGGGGAGGAACCAGGAGTACCTGGAGAAAGGTGTTGTAAAACATGTGAAACTAAAATAAAACACGAGAACTGCAAGCATAGTGTTTAAGGAAGTAGAGTGCAGGGTAGGTAAGAGAATGCTTTCTTTTAACATTCTTAACTGTCATCCAAATTTATGAATACATTTGCATGCAAAACTCACCACCGACCTCCCGTCAGGACTTATATCATTGATATCCCTTCATCCACGTTACACCGAGTAGTCACAAGTGGATGTGCCGCTTTTGATTCCAAGTTCCATTTCTGCTTATCTGCATTATTCCCCCTTTACCCTTTCTTTTGCCTGATTAGTCCCCAACGACCCCCCCCCCCCACTCCCATTGAATGGGTTTTGGTCTCAAGAAGCAACGAGAGAGTGACCCTGACATTTTGAGAGTGTGTCAGGGAGGGTAAGATCCACTTAATGGCCACTCCTGCTCTCTGGCCCGCAGCCCTGACTAGGTCGATAATTGCTTCATTTGTTAATCCGATTGAGTGCGGGAGCGGGCTGCTGTCGATGCGGACTTGCCTCTCGTTCTGCAAAGAGTATTTCTTTTATTGATTTCATTGTTCTCTCGCAGAGCCTAACTTTTCCTTCTCAACTAATCCTCACATTTGCACCAAGAGAAGCTAAATGGGTTTCTTTGTTTAAACCCCCTGCCCCCTTCCCATTCTCTGCATAAACGGTGTTCTTATTTCAAAATAAGAACACCGTGGATGAAAGTGAGAAAATGCTGCCTTTACAATGACATGCACGCTTTTGATTGACACTGACGGAGGTATTACATTTACATTTACCTTCTCCAGGTGGGTTGATTGACTGAACGCCTTCCATTTTTCTCCTGGAGGGAAAAGTGAATCGAAACTACAGTTGACGACGGTCCCGCATGACATTTCGTGGTTTGTGTTGAAGGGGAAGAAAACGTGGCATGCAAAGTCAGGTTCGGTCACCTCCATAGCTAATATTTTTCATTTATGGCCTAAAAGTGTTTTTCATCTTTCAAATATTGACGGCATTTATTACTTTAGCACTGCGTTAGGTTACGTCAGGAATAGACAACGGCACATTGAGTACATCAGGTCATGTCGCCATTCTGTTGACAGCATTCAGTTGTAAATAGAAGACGCCATGTACCTCGATTCAAGCTATTCCTCACCCACGCAAACATTGAGTTAACTACTGAGCACATTGCTACTCAGTCACAAAAACAACTGCACCTACAGTGCCGAGGTCCAAAAACAACATAATATGCATGAGCTCCCTCCGCACTATGAAGCATCATTTTACATTGTGCATCTTTGACGACATTTCCAGTCGACTCTGACATCTGATCATGCCGCAATGTAGTGCGTGGCCCAGTCTGCCTTGCAGTCCTTTCTACTTCTTTGAAACTCTACTTTCAATTCAAATAATATTACAAAAACATGCATTTGTGCAAATAAAGTCCAAACTCCTCGCAAATGCCTGTATGGGGCTTGTCTTCGTGAGGGTCACGGGTGATCTTGGGCGTATCCTTTGCCGCCTTTAGGTGAGAGGCGGAGTCCACCCTGGACCGTTCATCAGCAATTGCAGGCCACATAGAGTCAAACGAACATTCAAACTCACATCCACACCTCTGGATTTTTTTTTTTTTTTTTTATTGACCTTAACCCGCTTGTACTTTGGAATATGGGAGGAAAGAAAACTCACGCAAGCATGTGGAGATCATGAAAAATCCAGACAGGGGCCGATAGTCAGTTCCTAATCCTCAGAGGCGTGAGGCAGATGTTCGAGCCACGAATGCTCCGTGCTGCCTCCTCAACCCTTCTGCATTTAGCAGGGGACGTACTCCGTCATCCTGACAAAACTTTCTCATAATTTATTACCTTGTTTCGGTACATTATTGGAGCGTGTTATGAAAACCATCATGACGCGATACTGGCCCTCTTGCACAAACCAAATGGCTAGCTTTGCCTCCTTTTTTTTTTTTTTTGAGAGCATGAAAACAGTTTAAAAGAAGGTGTTAAGGGTGTAATCTTTGGAAACCGCAACCTTATCAGCCTCCTGCAAATGGGCCAGCATGCTGTTGCTCTGAGCCATCTGTCAATGATTCCCTTGTCTACTTTATATCTCCATTGTCTGCATTTCACCGGCCCTGCTACTGTACGTCCCGTCTTATCAGCTCCCTGCATTCCACTTGCGCTCTCCCAGCGGTGTCGTTTTACACCGTTAGTCCTTCTTGTGATAACTACTTTCAGTTTCTTCTAGGATCATTTGCTCGGTCCTGCTCCGACTCCCCCCAGCGATTTGTTGAGTCTCACCGGTCCCATTCATGATCCTAAACCCGCCGGCCTCCTTCTAGATCACTAAGGTGTTTGTGCTATTGGTGATGAGCCACTGCGCACAATAGATTTATAGTGAAATTCTACTTGCCAAGACAAGGATATTCCTGTGAATGATCACATTCTAAAACAACAATTTAGAATCATAACAAACAGTTTATAGAAAAAAGTTGTACCTATTATGCTGCGCCAAAAGTTGACCTCGCAACAAATGATTTCTTTCTATTTATTTTATACACCCCCCCCTCCCCAGTATGAAAAAAAAAATCAGAAATCCAAACAAATTGAATGAATAGGAAAGAAAATCACGTTTTTTGCAAATCAACAATAATGTGTCCACAGAGACAGTTACTTGCATGTAAAAGATTGGCCCTTACGGAAATAAATGACTGGTTTTATGTGCTCGGACATATTGTCATATAGGACCATGAAATGAACTATAAAGAGAGATCTCGGTGATACCTTCAAGACCTATCTCATTTTATTTCATTCTCTGCCATTGCTGATTATGCCATTATTCTCATCGCTATTACATTACACACAGAGAGCCGACGTGAGCATGCACCTGTAACTTGCCGTGCTTTATTGTTAAAACCGTCTTGGTCCCCTTGGGGTGGGCTTTATAATCCTTGTATTGAGGGCACATGTCGGCATAAATTTACCATGACAAATTTCCTGTGAATCGGTTGTGCTCGGCAAAGGAAAGTGATTTCATCAACTCTGAAACCTTCCTGGAAAATTGGTTTCCTCCGAAGGCTTTTATTTGTAATGGTTCCAATTGCCATTGTACTTTTGATGAGAGGCATTTCCAGTTCCAAACGTGAAATATGATGCGTGCCATGTCTGACTCATTCAAGAGATTCAGAGTCATGTTTGCATTGTGCGCGTGAAAACGGATGAAGTGATGCACAATTTGATAAAACCAATTGTGATGTGGCTGAAATATCACATGGCGACTCTGATTTGTTTTTGCCCATTTCCACACAGGGAAGGTACGGTGGCCCCAAAGGGATGAAAGACCGGCAAAGTGCTCCCTGGTGACAGCTGTGGTGAGCTGCTGAGTTGTCATGACTGAACTGGTATGGTTACGGTAGTCAAGGTAGTCTTGCATGCCAGTGTGTGATCTTGACAACTTTATGTAGTCTGCAATATAAGACTAGTTTTGGAAACAGAACCGGAAAGAAAATAGGTTATTTTTTTAAAAATACGGTTTGATTACGCTGTTATATTTTTCAGAAAATGTCATTGCAAATTTGCAAGAACAGTCCGAATATTCCCAAAATTTCGGTTGTTGTTCCCCCATAACAAATATATTGTGTACATGTTTTAAGATGAGGAGGAACAAGAATTTGGTCATGAGACGCTTTTATAGACATGTTTCACGAACAAGAAAATCCATCCACCCATCCATCCATCCATTTTCTGATCCGCTTTATCCTCACAAGGGTCGCGGGGAGTGCTGGAGCCTATCCCAGATGTCTTCGGGCAGTAGGCGGGGGACACCCTGAACTGGTTGCCAGCCAATCGCAGGGCACACAGAGACGAACAACCATCCGTGCTCACACTCACAACGAGGGACAATGTAGAGTGTTCAATCAGCCTGCCTTGCATGTTTTTGGAATGTGGGAGGAAACCGGAGTACCCGGAGAAAACCCACACAGGCATGTGGAGAGCATGCAAACTCCACACAGGAAGGGTGGAGCCGGGATCGAACCCACGACCTCTGCACTGTGAGGTCGACACGCTAACCACTGGACCTCCGGGCCGCCGAACAAGAAAATAGTCTTCAAAAGTAAGAAAATGATGTCACGACAGTAATTATGACAATTTTCCTAATGTGAGAATATAACACCTAAAATGGCCTTGAGAATAAGGATGTCGTCTCTTGAAAATAATGTCTTATTACTTGAATAAAGACAACAGTTGTGATCGTCTTTAATGTTCAATGACCATAGATCTAATGTGATGATCAAGAAAAAAATTCAGTGTGCTTAAATATTAGACGTGTGTTGGGTTATGGTTGGGGTGTTCAAATTACTCGACTCACCCTGGGCCGTGGCCGCCTACACTGCGCCACTGCACAAAACCATTCGTCAAAGAAGTAAGCGTCAGTTGTCTGAAAGTCTATTCAAAGGCACAAAAAGGCGAAATGTTCTCAGCCCGTTCGCAATTTGTCATCTGCGTGGGATGTACAGTGTAGCCGCTGTCATGTGATCTGCTCGACCCGTCGTGGCGGGCTTCGCCGCCGCCACCTCCTGTATCCACTGAGCGAAATTACCTGGCTCCATCAATGTAATTCCCTGGCAACATGAAAGGCTGCTTCCTCCGTCTGCAACGTGTCGACCGAGCGACTCTACATCTGTCAGCTGCCAGCGTTGTTTATTTCTCACCTCGGCTTGAAACTATTTGTTGGCTTGTCACTTAATGGCGAGAGGGGGCCGTTGCCTGCTGCCGGCTGCGGCTTTGAACAACAAGCCCAAAGTAAACCACAAACAAAGCATACAGATACTTGTTACTCCTCTTTTAACATGGCAGCAAATATTCTGGGGGAAAAACTTCAAGCACTATCTCTTGATTATCTGCAACTCCCGAATGCGTCATGAAATTGCCACTTAAATGAAAGGACGGTCATTGTTATTGCGATTCTTTATATTAACAAAAAAAAAAAAAGTGTAAAAACGTTCAGCACACTGCAGTTTCCAAGGTGAAATTGCAGCAGACTTTTCTTCAATCAAATAAAGAAAAGTGCTTGTCTTTCCCTTTTCAAAAAAAATCCAAAGGATGACGAAGTGAAAATGGGTTCTCTTGCGCATTCTGTGAAGTTTTTCTACCACCAGACATTTTCAATGGTATTTAGAATATTGTGGATATTTGTGTGTGTGTGTGTGTGTGTGTGTGTGTGTGTGTGTGTGTGTGTGTGTGTGTGTGAAGTTGTATTAATCTTTTTTTCACTTTATTTTGTGGTCTATATAATTGCCAGGCGACCTGGCGGTCGAGTGGTTAGTGTGTCGACCTCACAGCACAGAGGTCGTGGGTTCGATCCCAGCTCCTACGTGTGTGGAGTTTGCAGGTTCTCCCCGGGCCTGCGTGGGTTTTCTCCGGGTGCTCCGGTTTCCTCCCACATTCCAAAAACATGCATGGCAGGCTCATTGAACACTCAAAATTGTCCCTTGGTGTGATTGTGAGCGCAAATGGTTGTTCGTCTCTGTGTGCCCTGTGATTGGCTGGCAACCGGTTCAGGGTGTCCCCCGCCTACTGCCTGAAGATAGCTGGGATAGGCTCAAGCACCTCCCCGTGAACCTTGTGAGGATAAAACGGATCGGAAAATGGATGGATGGATGGATATAATTGCCAGTAATTTCATGTGTTCATATTTAAGGAACATCACCATCATTATTCCACCTCCACACCCCGCAGTGGGAACACAAGCCTCAGTCGTTCCTAACTGTACCATACACGTCCCCAGCGAAGTGAGCCACTTAGTGGCTTTTGTTCCCATTCGGCAGCACAGCGTGACTGAAAGTGCCACCTGCAGCAAACACATCTCAGACAAGGTGCGGCAACCTCAGGCACCGCTTGCAAACTGGCATCATAGTTCAAAATTCAGACTCCAGCCCAGATGTAAGATATGAACTCTTTTTGTGATCCCTGGCCTCAGGCAAGTTTCAGGGGCCATTTGCATTGCAAAACAGCTTTACCAAAGCCCTCCGCCGTGTCTTCTGTGCCCAGATGTCTCTCCGGAAGCATTGTCATGGGCACGGCATGGAGTTGAAGAGGAGACGAGGGCCGAAAGAGAGCCGACTGTTATGCTAACGAAGGTGTGGTTGGGTGGGTGTGGCTAATTGCAGTTTTCTGTGGAAGGTCAGTGGCGTGTATGAACTCAGTGTCTTCATTGAGTTCAAGCCTGAGGCCTGTAGAAGATAATGTCGGCCAATGTTCGAAGCAACAAACAAGACCAGACCTTCAGGGCAAAGACAGTCGAATCCAGATACTGTACATTCCAAAGTCAGGGGGGTTCTTCAGAAGGCGGGGGCTCCTGTGTCTTGCAATGGGGCGTGTTTAAAAAGTCTTAATCAGATTTGAGTCAGTTGAAGGTCGGGCTAGGGCTGCATTGTTGCCTCGAACAATGAGTGGCTCAAGATGACATCAGGAAGGAGCCTCTTTCATACCCGGCAAACAAGGCGACTAAGTAAGCAAACGTCATGTATAGCTAAGAGGCTAAGATAAATAATAACCACAGGAAAGGTTTTTTTGCTCCCAAGTCATAATTTCACTAATATAGTAAATGCACAGGATGAATATTTATTGTTGTCATTTATATTTTATTTTTTTAACGAAAGTGGAGTCGTGATGTCAGTTTTCGAGCAGTCTGAATCCGAGAGCGGCTTATTGTAGAGACAGTAGGAGCAAGGAAAGACATAGGATAAGAGTAGCTTAGCACTTGAGGTCTTGAGGTAGTGGCTCCAGCATCAAATAGTATTGCACATCGAGCAGTATTGCACAGTGAGGACACAGTAAGACAGTATTGCACATGAAAACAGTATTGCACGTCAAGTATTGCGGGCTTACAGTGCAATACTTGAGAGAACTTGAGTTAAGATGCCAGCCTGCAGCAAAATTAGTTTTATTTCAAAATAATCCCACACAAGATGGTCAAGTCAAACAGGTCAAAGTTCAAAAGATGCGCATGTCGAATGGAAGCCGTCTGACTGCCGAGGCAGTCAACGTTGGTAAGTGACCTGCTCCCAGGAGAGGATATCTGACCCCGGAGAAGCACACACATCGCAGGTTACGAAAGTACACACATGACATTCCCTGCTCATGTGCCTTGACATGATTCCAAACATCCATCAGGGTTTAAATTGCAACATTAACCTGAACAAGATTATTTGGGAATTTGAGGGGGAGAAGAAAGCAAGATTTGTTTCAAATTGTAATCTAATCGTTGAATAAAATTAATTGAGCATTTCTAGAACAAAGCCTTTTAAAATTGCTTGTTGCTGTACAATTTGTATTTTAAAATTTACAGTAATTAATTCTTTTTTTTCAATAATTCTTAATTCTACAATAATACAAGATGAAAACGCGAAAAATTAATCTGACAAAATAAAACATGGAGTCATTGAACCATGATCAATTGTTTTTTTTTTCCGATAACAAATATATTTCACAAGAATCTCGATGAACTTTTTTTTTCCGACAAAATTGAATCTTTTAGATTAAAAAGTTGCAATATTTCAAGAATGTCATCACTTTGATGAGTGAACGTCTCATTCTTAAAGTGCCAAAAAGTGTGCGACATTTTAACATAAATTTATTTTAAGTGTCTATGTATAGCCAGCAGTGTTATGAAAAGGTAGATGTTCTGTTGACCCATATGCGCAACAGGATATCTCCTTGTATGTGCAACATATAGATTCTCGTGATCAGGTCTCGTCTCCTCAGGCAGTGGCATGTGGACGGCTGCTGACGTGGACTCCAAGTCATTGCCAGCTGACACTTGCTGAAATTGTTTCTCTGTGTTGAGGGGGTCAAAATGTCAAAAGTCTGTGCAATCTTAGAAATTGGATCACAAGAAAATTGTGGAAAGTGTCTGACAACATCCGATATAGGCTTGACCCTGACTCCTGAGCTGCATCTTCCTATACCCCAGTGCCCCAAAAAACACGTCTCGGGGATGAAGGTTTGTCTGGCTTCTGTGTTGAGTTTTAACTGGAAAACTCTCCACTAAGTCAGGTAGGGGAGTTAAAATTTGCTATTTTACAGCAGCGTGTATGTCGGCAGGTGGGCCGTGAAGCAACTCTCAAGCGTCACTTGAGACCACTCATCTGGTTTTATTCTCCAAACACATTTCAACTAGGGGCGTGATTTCCCCGGCGGTGGCCTAACTCGTAAGTGGATCAAAATACACATTTGAGTGATTGTTTATGACCTGCGATGAATTGGAGGGTCATGTGATTAAATGACAAATTCCTCAATTCCATTAGGAAATTGTGGTCATCGCACAAACAGCAGCAGTCGCGGACGTCTGCGCCAAACCAGGCATGAGATCATCTCGTGCACGCTTGACGGATATCATCACTCAATCAATCAATCAAACTTTATTGACATCGCACATTTCACACATGAAAATGCAACTCAAAGTGCTGTACAAAGTTTTAAAACATTTCAAATGTACAACAAAATTAATAAATAAATGCCTCATGACAAGGACTTGTAAAATTAAGGACGCACTTTGCTTTGTGATATACGCACCAAAACTTTCTTTGGAGTCTGTGAGAAACAACATTTTCTGATGCAGGCTGACAGCAACATGATGAGCTCATCGCGCTTCCTCCCTTTTCTTTAAATGCTTTGGACTACAGGGAACCCCCCAAGCCCCATTCGTGTGTATATATATATATATATATTTATTTATTCATTCATTTTCCTTTCATTTTCTGAGCCGCTTTATCCTCACAAGGGTCGCGGGGGGTGCTGGAGCCCATCCCAGCTGTCTTCGGGCAGTAGGCAGGAGACACCCTGAACCAGTTGCCAAACAATCGCAGGGCACACAGAGACGAACAACCATCTGCGCTCACACTCACACCTAGGGACAATGTAGAGTATTCATTCAGCCTGCCATGCATGTTTTTGGAATGTGGGAGGAAACCTGAGTACCCGGAGAAAACCCACGCAAGCACGGGGAGAACCATGCAAACTCCACACAGGGAGGCCGTAGCTGGAAATGAACCCGGTAGCTCTGCACTGTGAGGTTGACGCGCTAACCACTGGCCCACCGGGCAGCCTTTATTTTATTTATTTTGTTTTAAATGTCATGTTTGTTTCGCAATTGGAAGTGTTCCTCATTCATTGCGCACTTTTTGGGCATGTGTATATTCATTGCAGGTTGGTTCACAGAAAGCTCCTACTGTAAATGCACGGCCCGCCATTGCAAGTGTGTGTCATTTCTTACCTGCTAATGTTGAAAAAGTCTCCTTGTGTGAGGCGAACACTTAAGCTGTTATTTTGGCTTCACGAGCACCGTCAAACTATCTCCTTCCAAATCGTTCTCATCGAAGAGATCCAATTACCTGAGCGCCTGCCATCCTGGAAGAGTTCAACACGTGCAAAAATCTCACAACAAACTTTTCAATGAGTTGTTTGATTACCCTTGGCAAGGAGAAGTTGTCTTCTTTTCTGGTGGGTTGCCTCTGTGATGTTCTTTCTTTGCAGACAGCCGGGGTGCGTGAGCTGCACCCTGCAGCTGACAAAAGTGGTGCCTGATTGCGGCATCACAATGTCTTTTAAGATAAGATAAGATAAGATAGGGAAACCCTTATTTGTCTCAAAATGGAGAAATTCCCAATTTACAGCAACAAAATTATGAAAGGGAGAAAGTAGAAGAACAAAAAGTATATCAATAAATATAAATGGAAATATAAGCATATTAAAAATGGGTGAGTGGGGGGTAGTCCAGGTTTTCAGGACCATCTATTCAATAGCCTGACAGTAGGAACGAGTAGTGCTGGTGTATCAGTCTCTTGCTGAAGGAGCTGCCCAGTGCTGTCAGGGTAGCCTGGAAGGGGTGGGAGGGTCTGTCCATCATAGCTGTTAGCTTAGCTAGCATTCTCCTGTTGCCCACCTCCTCGAGAGTGTCCAGGGAGCAGCACAGGACAGAGCTGGCCATCTTGACCAGTCGGTCAGGCTCCTGTTCTCGCCATAACCACGGTTGCAGTGCTTCTCTGCCCCTCTCTGTTTTTTTTTGTTGTTTTTTTCGGGACGAGAAAAGTGCCTGCAATGCTTTTGTATTCTTTGATTAATGTTTGAAGATGTCTTTGAGCGATCATTTTTGGAAAAACACGAGCTCACGTTAAATGTACTCTTGTTTGTTTCCAGCTGCTTATTTCCCTGTTTTTTTAATAGGAGTCAGCTGCACACATACATTTAAAAACAGTTGTTTTTTCGGGACGAGAAAAGTGTCTGCAATGCTTTTGTTTTTCAATTCTTTGATTAATGTTTGAAGATGTCTTCGAGCGATCATTTTGGAGAAAGACGTGCTCACGTTAAATGTACTCTTGTTTGTTTCCAGCTGCTTATTTCCCTGTTTTTTTAATAGGAGTCAGCTGCACACATACATTTAAAAACAGTTGACTACATTGTTGATGTGATCTGACATTTTTTTTTGAAACTAACTAAGCAACGAGGGATGATGACTACTTGACGACAGAGCCAACCTGCTCACACGGCTCATTAAAACATCACAAAATCCAATGTGACTTCTAATAAGGAAAATAAATTGTGCGGTGGATGTGTGGATATTCTGAATTTACATGTGATGACATTGTTAAAGTGGAGGTGGGACTCTTGCATACCAGGGTGGAGGGAATTAAGGTGGCTGGGATCAGATTCTGCATTTTTGACATGGAGACCAAATAATGGCGAGGCTGCAGGGCACAATCTGACTGACATCCTCTGGAGAAGCAGGTGTCTGAGAACCTGTCAGCGTTAAAGCAACCCTGCTATTGCTGCTTCTTTCGAGCTTGAGGGGTTTTTCACACCACCCCTTAAAAAAAGAAAATGGAGAACAATGATGGCAAATGACATGATTTTTTTCCTGTTGTTTTTCGGCCGACGATATCATGTTCTTCATTGTTGCGATGTACTTACCGGTATTCAAAAAAATAAAATAAAATAAATGGAAATGCATTACATTCCAGTGTATAGAGAGTCATCTGGCTGTGACGTCGTTTGTTCTTTGTGCAATAAATTAGTATGAGTCCACAATTATTGACAAGGACAACAAATCCTCCCATGAATTAGTTGGTTCATGTTTGTCTATTTCGATGTGTTTTGTGGGAGTACAATCATTTCACCGTATAATGATTATCTATAATTCCAGATATTATTTGACTTGATGAAAAAGTGTCCATTTATTAATATTGGACTGTGATTTACAGCCAGTGCAGTAAACGTCTCCAGTTTGAATGCAAATGCGTCTGAATGCCGGTTTTTATACGGTTTGCCGAGAACGACAAGTGAGTGAAGTTCACTCATGCATTCGCCGGCGATAAACAAAACGGCTGGAAATGTTTACGAGCATGTAAATATTGTAACCTGTTGTGATATGATCACTTCTTGATCGTGATGGAGAAAAATCCGTACTGAGACAGCGGAGATGGGAGCCACTCCCTTACCCTAAATCTGCTCTCTGCCAATGGCAGGAGATAGCTTTTTCCTCCAAAAAAAAAGAGAGAAAACATGTCTGAAAGGCTATAAATCTTTAATCACACACCGGTGATGCACTTGAGTTCCAGCGCTCTCCTCTGCATAGCAGGAGAGCAGATGCTGAGATCTCGCATCCCTACGGATAAATCCTCATTCCCCGCCACTAAGGTCTTGTGGGAGCTGCTCTCTAAGGATAACACCTCTCAGTTTACGGGTTCCCTTCTCGCCAACTCCCACCGGGAGCCTGCACTGTTTTACCGAGTGTGAGGCGCAGGCAGGAAGTGAGCATGCATCATTATTTAGCTCCCAGTTAATTATGCTAAACGGGTCTTGGTTGAACATGCAAAAGGGAGATTATTTTTCAAGTTAACCACAAACGGAGGATAAAAAGTTCATATATTTATTCAGTACAGGAATAAACAGTTTTAAAAGTACAACCCACACTGTAACAACACACTGACGTGTGTTGAGGTACATTTTTCCTCCCTTAACTGCTCAGGAAACAATCAGGTTACCAATAATTTGGAAATGTTAAACCTGTTCATTGCTTATACATCTTATATTATGATTGACATTATGCTACCGTATGTTGTGTGAAGGAGATGTCGGTTGTGCAGGCCGGATTGCCGATTCCAATGCTAATAACAGTGATAACAATGAAGCTAACTCCGGAAAAAAAGAGTCAACTGCTGGTCTGTCATGCCGTTTCAATACTTTTGGAGGGGACTACAAGCCATGAATAAAAAAATTACAATCAATAAAAAACTGTAACGATTTTGCTGTAAAATAAGCACAAAAATATATATATAGTATTTTCAAATATATATATATGCCTCTGCAATATATATATATGCCTCTGCAATATATATATATATATATATATATATACTGTATATATACTGTATATATACATGCAGTACAGAAGATTATATAAGAACAACACATTTAGTGTTTATAGAGTGTACATGGCAGCTTTCTGGAGCGTGAACGATCAGCGTCCATGTGTGTGTGTGTCTTAGTGTGTTTGTGCGCGCGTGCGCTTGTGTTCGTTAGATGAACAACAGCGGAGGCGAGCGGCAGCTTGTCAACTCACGATCCGTCTTCATTACTGCGGTAGAAGACGAGGAAAGGGTCCGACTTGCCAAAGAAATCCTTCTTGTCCAATTTGTTGCCGCAGAACTGCAGCATAACCGACTCCTGCCAGCATCACACACACACACACACACACCCACACACCCCCCCCCCCACACACACACACACACACACACACATTGTGACGGCTGCCCCAATGACAAAGTATTATGGGATGGTGTGAGGAGACTTTCCATTTTTGACTTCATTTCATTGTTAACTGATGCATTCCAAATGCATCCATTTTATGTCTAACTATATACAATAATCCTACTATTTACAAATTCGCCTAATTCCACCTATTCTCATTTACGGTGCTCACTCTAAAATGCCAAAAGATGCTACGCAAACCCTGTCTATCCAGAAAAGTTGCATGGTAATTGGTATCGAGGAAGTGATATATCTCCACTGTGAGACAAACTTTGTCATCAGGAAGTGGCAAAGATTAGCTTGGGTCGTTTATGAGGATACAGAGAGTCTTCGTTGCATGAACTTTGCAGATGGGTACTGTGAGTACATCCCCCCCCCCCCCCCGAACATTCTGGACTCCTTAAAGCTATTTTATATTACAAAAACATAGTTTGGTGGACTGTATTACAATCTGACTGCCAAGTTGAAAACAGCTGAATCACCACCATGAGCAGCTCACCTCTCTCAAAATTTTAGGTTTTCAAGAAGAGTAATGAAGTCTGCCCACCTAGTCAGAGTCTGGTGAAAACGGTGATATTTCGCACTTTTGAATTTCTATTGACAGAAAGGACAAAATCAGTGTTTGCATGAGGCATTTACAAGCGATAACTTGAAAGAAGACAGACGCAAACATGAGACTTCTAGATATTGTTGCAGTCTGCATTTTTACTCAGCAGAACTAAACAAGTGGCTTTCAGAGTGCTTTTTGTGTCGCCGCTATGCTGTCACATCCTATAATGTCATCCTTTAAAGGGACCCAGAACCGTGTAACACTCTGAGGGAGTCATTCAGCCCTGAAAGTGGGTGTATATTTTCAGCATGTTTGCAGCATGTGTGCTGCTGAATAACCTGACGCATTTGAAGAATTGAAACTTTATGGATTTGTGTGCAGAGAGAAAGACCGTGTTAACATCATAAAAAGAAGCACAGCACATTACAGTAACCGAGGCTTTCGGTGAACTGTGACTGCCATCTTTCCAGGCTGAAGGCAATCGGCTGCAAAGGCTGCGCCTATCTGAATAATGTATTTTCTTTTTCGACTGATCAAAGTCCTAAAAGCAAGCAGGGCACGTCTTTGTCTACAGCAGTGAGCTGTCACTTTTGGAAAGATTTAGGTTGACGACACATCATCCGTGATCATTATTTTTATTGACACTACGTATCATATATATATATATATATATATATTGCCTCCAACTAGTAAAGCATAATCTCCTGTAGATAGCACCGGCTGATGCACTTCATAAGGTAATAAAAGAATCCACTGATGGTCTTACTAAAATTTTCCCTTTCCAGCGGCCATTCATCTCTTTCATTCATAAATAATCACTTCCTGTTTTTATCACCAAAATGCACAGTTTGCAAGACGGCACTTAGCATAAAATCCATATGGGGTCAGAGATGTCGAATGTAAACTACTCAAAGAAGAAAAACACTTTTGTGGCGTGTGATGCAGGAAATAACCCATGACGAATGACTCAACTAATGACTTATCACTGGCGCAATAGAGCACAAAAGGTTGAGGGAAAAGCGTCACCTCCAATGCTTTGGAAACCAGCTGCGCTCACTCAGAAATGTAAAACGTCAAACGAAAAACACCAATTCTAAGGGTGATTGAGTTTGCCTGGTTCATGGAGAATAATGTACATGTATTACATTTCGCTGCTCCACAGTTCATCGTCCAGCTTCCGACAGTGAAGGCAACACACAGGCAAACTGGTACATCACTACGCCCAGAGGTGGACAATTTATCAAATTTTGCCTGTCCGTCATTCGTCAGCGCCCTGGAAACCCATCTGGCATCGTCAGTCCATCAGTTTTTTTTTCAAACCAATAGATGCCTCCACCCATCTGCAGTTGAGTAAATAAACCCGCCTGGCCAATGAGTTGCATGACTCCGGGGACAGAAAATGGCTAATTGCACCCAGTTTGGACATTTAGTGGTGTTCTGATTTTTGTCAGTGCAGTGTGGATGTGGGTGTGAATGGTCGTTTGTCTCCATATGCGCCCTGCGACTGACTGGCGACCAATCCAGGGTGTAGTTTGCCTTCCGCCCAAAGTCAGCTGGGATAGGCTCCAGCAACTCCACGCGACCCTGTCCAGGATAAGCGGTGTTGAAAATGGATGGGTGGGTATATTCGCTTTTGTGAGCTACTGACTCCTGTACATTTACATGGCAACGGCTTTTGATTATGTTCAAGCATTAGCTGTGCTATTGCTTTGCATCACGCAAAGGCTTTCCATCTTGTATCACCCTCCATTAAAGCGCACTAAAATGTCAAACAAAAAGTTACTGCATGTAAACAAGGGGCAAAAAAAATGTTGTTGACGACGAAGTTGCAATAATTGAAATGTTTAGAGTGACACCTCAAAGCGTGCGGCGCAGCTAAACAACGGCGCTTGGCAACATCATAATTCACAGCTAAGAAGTTTGCGCTCCCGAGTATGCGGAGTAATTTAATTCATCTCCTGCCTCCCGTTAGCATTCGTTGCCGCATCAAAGTCTTGCAAATGCGGCTTGGCGGGGATTTAACGGGAGGAGTGTGGCTACACTGAGGGATTTATTAAAAAAACCTTTGCTGCTGGTGTTTGTCGCAGCCGTTTTTGTATTTTTATTTTTTTGCATTCCGAGAATTTGTCGACGCATGCCGCTTAATCACTGAACTCTGCAAAATGTTTTCTTGAGAACAACCAAGAATGTTGTATTGCTGTCAGACCTTGCTCAACGAAGAACTCATATTCAGACTCAGTGCTGATGTTTGCTATTTGTTGCAGCATCCCCAAAATGATTATTAACGGTGCAGGCAGGTTTTTCTTATTTATTTTTTTATTTTTTAAATAACATCCATCCATTTTTCATACTGTTGTCCTCAATAGGGTGATGGGTGAGCGACAGCCGGTCTCAGCAGACTTTAGGGCAATAGGCGGGAGAACACCAGGGACTAGTTGCCAGCCAATCACAATTTTACATTCACATTTTAACTTTTTTTTTTTTTTAAGGTCATATGAGGTCCTCCAAAATCAAATGTTACAGTAATGACTTAATGTTTTTATATTAATGGATAGATGGATAGAATTAAAAATTGGTTTCATGGTGGTGGACTGGTTAGTACATCCGCCATACAATGCAGAGGCTCTGGCCTTCCTGTGTGGGTGTTCTCCGGGTACTCCGGTTTCCTTCCATATTCCAAAAACATGTGTGGTAGGTGAATGGAATACTCTAAATTGTCCCGAGATGCAATTGTCAGTCTGAATGCTTGTTTGTCTATGTGTGCCCTATTATTGACAACCCTGTCTACTGCCCAAAGACAGCTGGGATAGGCTCCAGCATGCCTGCTACCCTCTCGAAGATAACCGGCCCATATATTGGATGAATGAATTAAAAAAACTAACACTGCTTTAATTTGAATGTGGCTCTTTGTGGTGTTCCTGCCTTGGCCACATAGATGCAATATCAGACCGACAGATATACTGTTCATGAAGACATCTCAACTCCTCACAGCTTGTCAGTACGGCACTAATATTAGTCATTCATCGCAGAGGATAAATAATATGTTACTGAGGGCTGTTATTGTCGTGAAAGATGTTACTGTACCTTTTGTTTTCAATTTGTTGCTTAAAGGGTTATAGCACTGCAACATACATGCAAATTTGCATGACTATTAAGCTAGGAGACTGAAAGGCAAATCCACTGTATGTAACTTTTTAACCTCATCTGCGAATAACCTTGCCCATGTGATCGTATTAAAATGAAAACGTCCTTTGCGGTTGAGTTCTATGGCTGTCAAATAGCTATGTTAAGTTGTAGCGCTGGCAGTGAATGAGTCATATGAGGCCCATGAGCTCAAATGTTTGTTCTCCCCTGACCTAAATGCAAACTTAACTCAAATACATCTTTTTTTTTCTTTGAAGTGTTTCATAAAAATGTTAAGTGAACTCTGAATTGGCCAGCTTTTGATGTAATGGCCTTTCCAGTTTCCTCTTTAGCTGACAAAAAAAAAAGGGACTGTTTCACCTTAGCCCAGCCTGAGGCTTGTCTCTTTACGGGTGTCTGCCTTCCATGAATTATGAAGGATAATCCCCGCAGGATCCCCGGTGGCCACCAACAAATTGGGGGCGCACATCTCAGCCAGCTGTTTATATGTGTTCCCATGTCCCTCTGGTGTCTGCAAACCATGCTGGCATCACGATATAAAAAAAGACAAAGGGACACTGGAAGTGTACATGCACGTTAGCGCGAGCAGGAAATAACTTTTTGGAGTCACGAGTGTCCCCATGATGAATGAGGCCAAAGCAGCGAAAGACAAATTATCATGGACATTGCTAGGTAGCCAAAATAAGGATCCACATCACTGGAACTGCAAATGTTTGAGGGAAGCCATTTGCAACACACTAACTTAGGGGTGGACGACTTTTGTGCTCCGAAGGACAGTATTTGATTTTTAAATCCACAAATGGGTCAAGTCAATTAGAGATCCGGTAAAAGAAGAAGAAGAAGAAGAAAAATGTGTGTACGTAAAATTGTTTAACAAAATACATATATTTTTTATTTAATTATAATTATTATTGCAATTAATTCAATCATAATTAAATCACAGAGGATTTCTAAGGTAAATTACAGTACACATTTAAATAGACACCGTTTTTTAATTTACAGTAAATGAGGTAAATTAGTACAAAAGAAAAGCATTTTAACATAAAACAAAGCTTTGGAGCTTGTTCAGCTCTTGATATATATAAATATATATTTTTGTATTTATTTACTTCACTCAGCTTTTGAATTGCATTTTCCAATTCAGAAACGAGGCAGAAAGCGGCATTATTGTTTTTAGTGAACACCCCCCAAAAAAGTTTAAAATATTTTAGAACAATGTGGCGAGTGCTAGTTTTAACTCTTGGGAAATCTAAAGTGAATATAAATATTCTTTTCACTTTTCAACTCTGTAGCAGACAATTGTTTGTTTGTTTGTTTATTGAACATATATAAAACATACAATAACATGACAAAATGCAAACAAAAATTATGAAAGGAAAATAAAAGTAAAAGTAAGTAATACAAACATCATCACAGTTATATGTTCAAAGGAGTAGGAAGAAGTATACAACTGTTGAACTGGGTCAGAGTGATACGTTAACCCATGCCATATGGTATGTGGATTTTATATTACATATAAATTCGGCAAATGAGATCGTAAAACTGAGCTAGGATAACATCATACAATCATAAGCAACAATTCCGTATTAATCCAGTGAGTTTTTGCTAGATGATACATCTCCAAGGAGGAAGCATAGTCACAGTTTGCTTCACTTTGCCACATCCAATATGACTGCGGCGTCAACGTACTCAAGAAGGCGTCTTTGTATCCTGTAATTTAATGTTGTTTATGACAAAAACGTGTTTACAGTTAGCTTAAAAGGCACTCTACAAGATAAGATCAGCAGTGTTACGTGAATGAATGGAGCAAAGTAAGTGCTGTCTCGTCTGTAGGATATTACTTGACCCCCCCGCTCCTCTCCCCCATGCCTCTCTCCCACGGTGTCATGCACGGATGCTTTTTTTCGGAGGTGGGGTGGACTGGGACAGAAACGCTTTAAAAGGATGAGGCTACAGGACGATTATAATATGAATATGGACGGAGGGACGATGACGGAAGTGTCCCCAGGTCGCGGATGGAGAACAAAATAAGGTAAAGTGCCTATCTCGACTTAAAACTTCACCGCAACAGTACCACTGTTTTTACTCCGGCTCCTCCAGTAAAAGGCCCCCAACTGCTTCCCCTACTGGCAGCGCCGACCCCTCAGCTCTACATTATTGATGGAGCTTCTGTTGAATGTGCCTTTTGTTCCTGCATCAGCGGACGCAAAGCGCATCTCCCCTGCACAGGGAGGGGCGTCGAGTGGCCGCGAGCAGAGTTGGAGGAAGGGGGGAGTTAGGTTGAGTGGGTAACCCAAGCCAGTCGCATCCTGCAGCGGTCTGTTGATCCATCACGTTAAGAGGTGACGCATCAATCATTAACAAGTAGCCCAGTTCTGAAAGAATGACCGAAAGCTAGACAAAAAAGTGAAGATGAACTGACGCAAGATGATGCTAGCATTTATCCCCCCCCCCCACCCCCCACCCCATTTATTCACAACAGGACAATTTTTCAAAATCAACACGAAAATGTGAACATTGTAAGTTTTAGACTGCACGATTGAACTGGGTGATTATCGGCTGTGTTTGCCTTTTGTTTTGTTTTGGTTTTTTTTAATTCAGGGTGTGTGCGGCAGAGAGAGGGTGTGCCGGTTCCCTTTGAATGCTAATGGCGACGTATGACTTAAAAAGTGCATGATAAACTGATCTAAGACAGGAATTTCTGAACTGACAGCTGTAAGTAGGCTTTGTTTTGACAGTTTTTGAAGGGTCTTTGACTGTGTGGAGGGGTGCACCCCCACACGAAAAAAAACCCGAGTCGTAATTTGTACGTTCATGAAGAAAAAATAGCACTCCATCACATTTACTTTTTGAAAACCTATTGTAATGACATAATTAAGTATTAAAAAGACTAAACCAGTTCTTGACGCACTGCATTAATTGAATGTTGCTCATTGGTGGTCGTGTTGTGCTTAACTTGGCCACCTGACCCGAACCGACACGACCAGATACTGCAACATAGACGATAATAAGCATTAGCATCAAGCTAGCGGATTGAAATGTGAAGTTACTCTGTGGTTGTTTTCAATAAGGTGTAATTGTCTTTGTTTTACTGACTATAATCAATGACAGGAGAGGTGCCAACTCTACCAGGGTGTTAAAAGCGGTGCATATTTTAAACTTTTTTTTTCCATCCAACTAAATAGTGTGTGGGCATAGTGCAAGTGCTAAGAAAGCCTTTGAGAGGATTTGAAGTGCAGGTATGTTGTAGACTGGGTCAACATTCTACTGCTCTGTGCCCCCCCCCCCCCCCCCCCCCCCCCCCCCCGTTGTTTATCACAACAGCCTGAAGAAGACACACGACTATGGGTAAGGGATGTCATCACCCGTAGAAGCAAGGCACAACCAATCAATATGTTTAAAACCGTAATCAATAAATACAATTACATTGTCATGGGTTGTACTGACGACGAACCTGCAAGGTATGCAGCACTTCGGCAATTCAAAGGACCAAATAGTGAAAGCAATCAAAGTCTTTATACATTTAAATACTTATCAATACTTATCACTACATTCCACTGTATCAATGCCAAGTTTACAAGGGCTGATTGGAGTCTAGATATTTCTACACCACCTGGAAAAGCTGCTTTTGTTCCATTTTTTTTTTTTTTTTTTTTTACTGGGTCGCTGTTTGGCCACAAAAACTGTTGACTCTGCAGGATTCTGTTTGCCCTGCAATTGGCTGGCACACATGACGAGTTCATTGACGATGTGCTGTGACTCTGTGCTTCCCGTGATGACCTCAACATGACATTTTGCTTTACCTGCGGCCGTCCACTTTCTCTGCCTTATTTCTAAAAATGAATGGAATAACTAGACTTCCTCCACAGTGTGTCGTAACACTTTCACACCTCTCTCTATCCACACATGACTTTTCTTTCTATTATTTTATCTCCTGCACCGTCATCACGGCCAATGTTTATTCAAAGTCATGGCCTTCTACATGTTCGCGTGCAGGTCTTAAACTAGGCTACAGCTGCTTCATCCATTTTTCATGAAAGCTGTCTGCTCAAGCTACACCGTAGCCTACAGACACACTCATGTGCCTTTTAATTAGAGTGGAAATGACAGAACAATTATTCATCCATCTGATCGAAAGGAACAAAAGAACCTAAGAAGCACCGGGAAAGAGATTTTTGTTTTTCCACCCTTGTCTGACAATATGAAAGCGACAGTGTTAAATGGCATCCATTCAAATACCGTTCACGATCACAAGACAGCATGAGTCGGCTGCTAAGATATCATAAAATATGGCCTGTCATTTTGCAACACGGGCGGCAGGTTCCCGACAAATTCTGAAGGCCCTAAACACTTTTAGAAGGCAAAGCCACTGAGTTCTCAAGGTCAGTGTCCATCCCTGTTGTTTTAATTAAATTACATGGAAGTCATAAAAGGAAGGCTTCATTGCAAGCGCGCATTTACCATTACCTTAATGGAGTGAGCTCAGCTGGTCATCTCCCCTCCATTCACGTTACAAAGTGGCTCATCTCGTCTCACACACACAGAAACACTCTCTCACACACACACACACACACACACACACACACACACACACACACACACACACAAAATGCTGCAGACATAGTAAATAACAATACTGCATTATCTTTGGAGACCTTGTTAAAAATTTCTAATTACCGTTAGTCTGCAATTATGCGTGTTTAATGCTTATTTTAGATCACCCGTATAATTGCAATTTTTTTGTGAGAAAACACTGAGTTCATATCTCTCCTAGTGGTGATATGTAGAGAATGAGAGATCTTCAATTGGATTTAAGTGGTCTTTAAATGTCTTAAATATGACTTTGTTAAATCTGTTGCTTCGCGTATGATCACACCAGCTAAAATCTCTTGTATACAAGTGAACTGTGGTGTTGGTCTTAAAATTTTTTTTTAAGTTAAAAATGGTGACTAGACCCCCTCCGGTGGAGAGTCATTACAAAAACTGCATGACTGTAAATACAGTGCAGATTCTTCCCTGTAAATGCTCATACTGGACTAGTTACTGTCAGGAGTGTGTGATTTGAGTTCATTTGAGTCTGGCCCTGGAATACGCTCTGTATTTTTGTACATCTTGCAAGCTTTAATAGTCAATGTGCGTCATGCCCAACAACAACAAAAAAAAAAACAAATGTACTGAGCAGCAAGGCTTGTACAATTTTTTGGGGTTTGCCACAAGATTGTTACCTTTTGAGGAGCATTCAGACTAATGATGTCGAGCACGCACCATGAAAGGAAGCTCATGATGAAAATAAGAAAAGATAACCTTTATTTGTCCCACACTGGGGAAATTTACAGTCGACAGCAGCAAAATTGGAGGGGAGGATAAAGTGTTTCATTGAATAAAATAAATGTTTCAGAAAATAACTGTACACAGTTTAATTTAAGTGCAATATAAAATAAAGCATTAGCAATATATTTGTAGAATAAATATAATAAATTAGCAATAGCATAGAAAACACAGCGTAAGGTGGCTGTGCTAAATGACTCTATTAGTGTATCGTCCGCTGCTTTATGTGAAACATTGTTACAACATGCGTGCGACACAATGCAAGTCAAGAGCATGCATCTAGTTGATTAAATACACATGCAAAATGCTTTTTCGAGGATTTCAAGCAGACTAATGCGAACGAGTCAACTCCGGCTTGTATGAAATACCTCAACAAATAGATGCAGGCTGTTAGGAAGCACTCTTGAGAAAGGTTCATGCAGATAATCTCGTGATCCGTGTCTCGTGATCCATCCATTATCCAGGAAACAAGCTTTTTAAGTGCTTCCGCATACACCAAGTACCACCGCCAATTCTGCTTCATTTAGCATGCTGACCCACTGCTAGCTCAGTTGCTTCTGTCACGGTGCGAGGTGGTGGTGGACCCCAAAAAGCAGGCAGGAGGGGGGGAGCAGGGTGTACTTGACAAGTTGCATTGAAACACAGAGAAAACGAAATCCTAAACAAACCAAGTCCAAAGTATCAAAAAAAAAACATGACTTAAGATAAAACATAACAATGACCTAAAAGTGACTGAAACAAACATGACAGCAGCCAACAAACAGCAACAAACAACCATGACAGTAGCCAACAGAAACAAACAAACAATGACCCGGCAATGAGTAGTCGGCCGGGAGTCCTTTTATAGCCACTAATTACCTAACGACCAACAGGTGTGCAACTGCAGGGGAAAGGCCCCACAGTGCCACCTGGTGGTCATAAACCGAAACATGACAGCTTCACCTCTTGATCAAAAGCGGCCGCCAGTCAAAATGGCCGTTACACCTATCACAAAGAGGATGACCACAGCAATCCCCAGGCCCACCGTCCGACTGGCCGTCGCCGGACCGGGCTGTGTGCAGAAGGAAAGGAACGTAATACTTCACAGAGACACGGTTGCAACACAGGAAATTGTGGAATGTGAGAATGAATAAAGTTGCTTTTGTTTGCATAGCGGTGGGATGAGTGGTGGGGGGGGAATACTTACCCTGTCCTTTAGATTGAGTGGCTGCTGGAAAGATAGGGAGTGTATTTCGATATGAAAGATGAACATTTGAATCGTTGCCATATGATAACAATCATTGATGTCAAGTTGACGTTTTCTTTTTTTTTTTTCATAGGCGCTAAAGAAGCAATACCACAAGCGACTGCGGCTTTAGCACCGCACATTCATCTTTTCCCCAATCATCAGGTTGGAAGCTTTAAAAATCTTTCTTCTCTCCTGTTATGACTGTTTCTCAGCAACAGCGATTTCCTGGCTCCGAAGCAATTTGACCTCCTGTGGATTAATAACTCTTATCACAAACCATTTCAACTGATGTTTCGTGTAACTGTGTTCCCTGCCTCACTGATCAGGCTCCACTGAGTACAATTCACATTAAAAGAAAAATATAGTTTACATTTTAATTGATGGTGCACGTCAATTCAGAGTGAATATGACTCACTAATTTCGAAACGAGACCCACCATGAGAATTTCTGTGAACGAAATCTGACATTAGCTAAATGGATACATTGTCTCTGTATACGTATGTATACAGTAATTCTTAACCTTGTTAGAGGTACCGAAGACATTAGCTAAATGGATACGTTGTCTCTGTATACGTATGTACAGTATACAGTAATTCTTAACCTTGTTAGAGGTACCGAACCCAACTGGTTCATATGCAGATATCTCGAACCCTGAGTGAAAAATAAAAATATGATTCGAGAAGTGTCCCTTCAGTTTTGCCGGTGCAAGACAAGAGTTGCTCAACATTGGCATGACAAATCATGCAGATAGGACGCTGAGTCCATCACGTTCCGTGATGCATAGGAATCCATGTTATACATATTCGTCCGACCAGTTTCTTTTTTTGCTCGACATAGCATGTGTTAAAACATTTAAAAAATGTATAAAAATCACACGACGTACTATCACGATGGCCACATGTTGATGACCAAGCGAACTAAATTTCCCACACCACTGATTGGTCAAGCAATGTCATGTGATCATCTGTAGCCAGTGATGGCCAAGTGGGCGTGTCATAACTAAATGACATGTTGAGTCAGCCGTTTCTTAATTAACCTCCATGGCAGAGTCTCTGTCGAACCCCTGAGACCGATTCACCGAACCCCTGGGGTTCGATCGAACCCAGGTTAAGAACCATTGATTTAGACTAAGCTTTTACATTGAGTGGCCTCAGCTTTGCATTTCTGCTCTTTGCATTTCATGTGGTTCTGTCGGCCTCATCAAGCTGCCATCTTCAGCTCTCACTTGAGCAGTTAGTTCGGAGCCGAGCGGGATGACAATGAGCACCTCCAAATCTGAAACCATGGTACTCAGTCAGAAAAAGGTGGCGTGCCCTCTCAAGTTGGGAGTGAGTTGCTGCCCAAAGTGGGGTTCAAGTATCCTCGGCTCTTGTTCATGAGCGAGGGAAGAATAGAATAGACGCATTGGTGCAGCGAAGCGGACTGTGGATCGGTCTGTCATAGGGAGGAAGGAGCCAAAAGACAAAGTTCTCACTTTACCAAGAAAGCTACGTTTCCACCCTCAGCTCTCGTCACGGGCTGCGGGTCGTCAACGAAAGAACAAAAGCACAAATGCAAGCGGCGGAAATAAGGTTCCCCTGCGTAGTGGCCGATCTCTCTCATCATACAGTGAAAATCTCTCTAATCCACTAGGAGCTCAGAATAGAACTGCTGCTCTTTTGTATCAAGCGTAGCTAGGCGAGGTGGCGTGGGCATCTGCGAAATCAGAGGCTTGAGGAGTGAGGTTTTAATAACATGCACTGACAGCGCAAGTTGGTGTCCTTTACATTGGCTTAACTCTGTTGCTATGAACGTAGCAGTTGAACATTTCACTCTAGGCAAGATGAATCATTTTACAATAAATACAACCGTTCCATTCATGTAAAAGTTTGATTATTCTTGGTTTGAGTGGTTCTGCCCGGAGACTGGAGAGGAACGGAGGGCTGAGTCACAACGTCGGTGCTCAATGCACGTTGTCACAAGTGCAATCAATCATTAAAATGTCAGGGGGGAAACACAAGCAAGCTTCACAAACATAATAGAAAATCTGCATCTCATCACACCAAAGTGCTCTTTGCAGCCCAAACGGCATGTTCAGGCTTTGTTCCATCCCTTCCATCTTCCGTTCCGCTTTATCCCTACAAGGGTCGCGGGGGGTGCTGGAGCCTATCCCAGCCGTAGGCGGGGGAAAACCCTGAACTGGTTGCCAGCCAATCGCAGGGCACACAGAGATGAACAACCATCCGTGCTCACACTCACAGCTTGGGACAATTTAGAGTGCTCAATTAGGCTGCCATACATGTTTCTGGAATGTGGGTGGAAACCAGAGTACCCGGAGAAAACCCGCGCAAGCACGGGGAGAACATGCAAACCGGAGCTGGAATTGAACCAGGTACCTCTGCACTGTGAGGTTGACGCGCTAACCACTGCGGATCGGAAAACGGATGGATGGAACTCCGGTTCCTCGTGAGCCATCTCCTGCCTGTTTTGGATCCCGCCCTACTTCAACACACCTGATTCAAATGATCAGCTCATCAGCAAACTCTGTAGAGGCCTGAAGCGATCATGAACAATTGAATCAGGCAGTGACGTGCGGTGAGATTCGAGACCGGTGAGGCACTCCTTCCCCGGAGTGGGGTCGAAAAATATGAAGCTGAAAAAGATTAGCCTTATTACAATTATGAGCTGCGATGTCTCAAATAAGGTCAAAATTCAATTTTGACCTTATTTGAGACATGTTTTATTCATCCATGGATGGATGGATGAATAAAATATGTTTCAAATAAAGTGAAGATGATCTTGTCAGCTGAGCCACCTGGGAAGAGAAAACTCAGATGTCAAAATGAAGGATAGGAGTCTCCGTCAGCATGACGTGACTCCAAGCAGGTCATCTTCTTACCCATTCTTACTTTTGCGAAACAAGATATTAGTCACCCGAGGCAGGGGACCCCTTAGCTCTCGCTCCACTTGTTCCATTGTTCCTTGTGTGTGATGGAGACATACACGCACGTTTTGTCTAGACTTTTATCACACGGGTCATCGCGAAGGAGAATAAATTCAGTGGAAATCGGAAAGTTAATTTCCGGCAATAATACTGTAGCCGTTTGGGAAAAGTTTTTTCAAAAAATAAATAAATAAGAAAAAACAATCAATCCACATTACCTCTCCCGAAGTGAGGACTGAAAATGTTGAAATGGGCTGTTTGTTGAACACAAAAATATTGAACATTAACTCAACACATATTTTATGCATGTTTTAATAATAATACAATTTTGTGGAACTGGCTGACATGAAAATATCAAACTATTTCTCAGTGATTTGTTTTTTTTTTTTAATGAATGACTGCTGTATAAAATAATGCTACATAAAAGAGGATGGATTTTCTCTGTATTAAATAATATTGTATTAAAAACACATTGGATATAAAAGTATACGAGTGTATATTATTATTTTTCTTCAGCTGGACCTGGGGCCAAGTGGGAAGGAATGTTTAACAATTCCAAATACCACTCAGAGTTAGCTCAAAACCTTCAGGCATCTGAGAGTAAACAAAACTGTTGTCAAGAAAAGGAGAACAGCTGCACTTTATTTTCCGTTCATCAGCCGCATCTCGATGTAGAGGATGGGTTGCATACGTGTGTAACCATATTATCTGTTTGTTTGCACTTCCCCTTGAAACAACTTTTTAAAAAATTCATTTTTTTGCACTGGTTATAGGTTACGTTAAGATGGGTTGCATACGTGTGTAACCATATTATCTCAGTTTGTTTGCACTTCCCCTTGAAACAACTTTTAAAAAAATTCATTTTTTTGCACTGGTTATAGGTTACGTTAAGGCCAAGAAAAAAATGTTTTGAAATGATTTCGCTCTGTCTCAATATTTTCCAGATCACAAGAGCTGACTTTTGAACAGTGGTGTGTAAACATTTTTTGATATCCACTCTATGTAAATATAAGTATGTTACACATTGTGATGGGTGATTATAATAATGGTGTTCATTTTCCAAATAGTATCATATCATCATCATCATTACTATAACCAAAATGGTATATACTGTTATATAACGGCTTTACATACAGAACTGAACAACAAAAATAGTTTGTATTATGTATTATATTATTAGTGTTGCGCTGTTTTAACATACATACACATTAACTTTTTTTTTTAATTTATTTAAAGAATTCAACAATTACAACAGAAATCTAAGTTGTTTGAAAGTGTTTTTAGAAAGTCTACAGTTTAATTTTTTTAAAACAATCTCAAAAAATGATATTATCGATTAATAATTAAAAAAAAACAAAAAACAAAAACAAAACAACCTATTTTTGATCATGCTTCTTCTACACTTTCAGTTTAATTTTTTTAAAACAATCTCAAAAAATTATATTATCGATTAATAATTAAAAAACAAAAACAAAACAACAACCTATTTTTGATCATGCTTCTTCTACACTTTATGGTTGGTCAGCATCATAATAACGGCATGGATCCACCCATCTTAATAGTTCTGCCTTATAAAAATCCAAACTATCTAACCTGAAGATCCATTTTCTTCTTTTCTTTTTTTTCTGATATGTACTGAGAATATAATCCTTCATCAGATGTCAATAATGTAGGCGGTACACAACACCTGAAACACACATTTAATGATGTGTGTGCAAATTAATTCACTACAGTGTGTTTATAATTTAATGTGTTCATTTAAAAGCAGGGTTCCAAGCTCCTGAGGCTGCAGCAGCCAAGGAGGATGGTGGGAGGCGTGTCTTCTGCAGGAGGTGCAGCGACAGCAGCACGAAGCCGACGCTAATCCCGCCCAGGATGACCACGCCTGAGATCAGCGCTGTGGTCATCGGATTCATCGGCTGCGAGGGGTCGCCTGCCGCTGTAAGGTAAAATGTAATGTGTGGCCAATAGAAGAAACTTGAAACAGATGCTTTGACATAAAACTTATCACGTTTTCTGCCAGAAAAACATGTCAAAACCAAACAAAACCTAAAATTTCCCTAAGAATAATCCCTTGTTGTCAATCCCAGCATCCCATAAAGGTCTCACACTTTTTGTGTGTTTGTTTCATCAATATTGTGGAAGGCTGCTTACCAAGCTGAGTGTTGTTGGTGGGGGTATCATCTGGAATAAAAAACACAATTGGTTGTATTTTAAATTCAGGTAGTTTGTTTAGCATAAAATAACACCAAAAAAAATGAACAGTTAAAAAAAAAAAATTGAAGACAGATTGTAATACGGTGAACTCTTGCTATTCGCAAGGGTTAGGGACCAAGCCTATCCCCCCAACGTCAGTTTGCCAAAATTAGACGCCCTCCTAAAATTGAATTGATTAAAGCGGATCAGAAAATAAACGGGTGGATCTAGTTAAATGAATCTGCGATCTGCATTTTATTCCGCCAAATGACAGAATCAGCATTGTCCTCAGAAAACCCATTTCAGTTGGGCTTTACTGTTCACACAGTCAATATGTTACATTTTACAATCATACTCGGCTATATTTATCATTTCTGATGTACCGATGGCACAAAAGAAAAGAGTGGAGAGTGCGTCGGTGCAGTCAGTGAATGGGGTGACCGATCATTCCTTGTCAATATGGCCACATTTCTGCCTTATTAGCGCCCGTTTCCTCTCTTTGTGGCGATGCGCTTTGTCCTTGTTTTTGTGGTTCAGTGAAAAGAGAACGAGAAGCATTTGGAGCTTCAAAACCCGATACGGGGTGATTCTTTTTCCTTTGCAGCGTGTCAGTTGAATGATCTACTTCAGTCGCAGAGAACACGCAGACCTCTGCTGTGACAGTAATATTAAGAACAATATGAAACAGGCACAGCAACAAGGGTTCAGCACATCCATAGATACCAAAACATCAGTGAATGAATGAATGGTTCTGCTGGCACTGCATACCGTATTTTCCGGACTATAAGTCACAGTTTTTCTCATAGTTGGCTGGGGGTGCGACTTATACTCTGAAGCGATTTATGAGTGAAATTATTAACACATGATTATATCATTTCACATGTTATTTTCACATTAAACCACAAGAGGCCGCTCTAGACCTGTATTGATAAAACCACGATGAATCTGACGTAGGCGACGTAGAAGAGGAAGGAGTTGTTTAAAAGTGACACAGAGGATGAAGATTCGTAGAAGAGGAAGTGCTGTATTGTCTACCTCCCGAGTTGGAGGAGTTGTTTAAAAGTGACACAGAGGATGAAGATTCCATTGGATTTAGTGATTTGGAGTGACATTGATGGTTTGGTGAACTTGTTAGCATGTTCTTTATGCTATAGTTATCGGAATAACTCTTAATATGTTACTTGAACATACCAGGCACGTTCTCAGTTCATTGTTTCAGCGTGTTGTTTTCTATTTTATTTTCATTTTAAATTGCCTTTCAAGATGGCATGTATGTTCTTGGTGTTGGATTTTATCAAATACATTTCCCCCCAAAATGCGACTCATAGTCCAGTGCGACTTATATATGTTTTTTCCTTCTTAATTATGCATTTTTTTGGCTGGTGCGATTTATAATCCAGAGTGACGTATAATCTGAAAAACACGGTACGTCCCGAATATGTTGGACCTTATATCTAAACATCAGTCGAAAGAGTGAGTTCGTACCACTCCTGGTGATGATCGGTCCGGCGCTAAGAACGGCGTTGCCACTGGCAGCCGGAGGCGAACCGAGGCCGGCCCCTTCGTCTCGCTTTCTTCGCCGCCCGCAGATCTGCCAAACACAAAATCGGTCATCCCAGGATGGTGATGTCAGGCCCGGTGGCAGCGGCGGCGATGACGACATACCGGCATCAGCATTATGCAGTCGTCACTTTTACACAGCTTGGTGACGCAGTGCAAGAACACCGTGGACATCTTCTGGTGCCGGTGCTTCACAAAGCGGAAAACCTCAAAGGAAAAACGTCCCATCTGACTCTTGCCATTCTCAAAAACGGTGGTCTGAGGGTCTTTGTAGCAGCTGCGCCGAGACAGAGAGAAAGCCACGCATATGCGATATGACGTTCTGACATTGTTGCATTCAGCGGAGGCGGGCATGAATGGCTAATAGCTCCCCCTTTTGTGGTGCGCGGACAAGTCACATTACCCCAGGAAAAGGTCGTAGCGGAGTTCATCATTAGGATTCCCTGAGGGGGTGGTGTAACAGTAGTCCATCAAGATGTTCCAACTGTAAGGGGACAAAACTATGAGATTGGGATGCCAGATAGCCATCTGACTACACATGGGAAAGCACACACGGGCCTTTCTCCGTCTGTCACGGCCTGGCGCCTCGGTGTCGTATTATATCATAATGGCGGCGCGTCAATGCCGTCGGCCATTGACTTATTTTCATTCACGTCACATCTTTAGAATTTTGTCGGCGTTAAATAACCCCATCGTGGTACCGTTTGTCCAGGTTTGTGGCCTTGACTGCGGCAAACACTCTGGTCTTCAAAGCCAGACCAGCCATGGGGATGGAGAGCATTTGGTTGTATGTTGAATCCTAAGCAAAAAGATATTTTGAATGAGACATCATTTGCATTTGCTTCCCTGAAGTGTTTGTAAAAATGTCACTCTTGACGATTTTTAACTGTTTTTACATTGCAGGTTAAATAAATATGAAGTACAGGGCCTCAGCCTAGCTGTTTATTTATTGTTTGATTTTTTTTTTTTTAATTTTACGAGTAGCATAGTAACCCCAAACATTAACTTTTACGGGCACAAGAATTCAGGGGCACACACTGCAAATTGAATTGTCGAAGTGTTCACATTCCCACTGTCCTTTACTACATTACTCATAAATGTGCTGGAGCGTGGAGCAGAAGTTTGTCAGCAACAACAACAACAACAAAAAATACTCAAGAACAAAAAAATCAGCAAATGTACTGGTTGCACATGCGTGACAAGATGACATTTTTACTTGCGCTGTTACAAATTTTAAGGGCAGTCTGAAGCCCTGCTCAGTAGATGGCATTACCCTAATTTATTGCAATTGAAAAAATATTTTAGTCAATAATACTAATGATGACAATAGGAATGCTACTTCTGAAGTATTTGTTATACTTCACACCAAAGAAAAACAATATTTGATTTTGGGGGACATAAGAAATAATAGTGTAGACTTAAATTCAATGTTCAATTTTTAATCGGGTGTATTTTTTTTTTGTTATCAATTTTCACTATAGCATTTTTCATATGAGACTACAATAGAAAAAAATTAATTACGGGTCCTTATAAAATGAGAGATTCGATTTTTTTTAACTAGAATAGCAATTGCCAGACACATTTTCTGTTAGCATTAGTAGTACTGCCGCAAAAAAAAAAAAAAGATACAATAAGCTTCAGCTTTTCAGAGGTAATTAAAAATTAATGACAGAAAAAAAGAATGACATATGTGACAAAATGTGATTTTTTTCCATGATTGAGTTTTAACATAATTTTAAAAGTAAATGTACTTTTTGTGACTTAATTTGCTTATAATCATAATCATCATTTTTATAGCTCTCTATAGTGTTGTCATAATTATGAGCCTCCGAAGGTATAATTGGACCTCCGATGGTCAACTATTTTATTGATCCCGGGGCAGACATACAATTTCTTGTCAAATGGCTTTTTCAATTCATATTCATTGTAACGATCTTGTTAATGTTTCTTCATTACGCATTCACATCTATATATGGCAAAACATGATGGAAATCAAATTCATGGAGAGGAACCAAACTCCAGAACAAATTAAGTTAAAAAAAATTTTGGGGGGGTGAATTCCTGCTGCAAACCACAGAGAAATAAGATGATCTACACCTGTAGGAGATAGGTCTGCACTTGGGCAAATATTGAGTCTTTTGCAAACACACACACAAAAGTCTCGACTTGAAGTCGAAAAGGTTTTGTGCAAAAAAAGCAAGGCAAGCTCTCTCACTCACGTTGTACAGCATGAGACTCAGCGTGCTCACAAACGTGCCGTTGCTGTCCTTGACGGATATTGCGACTGACGAGCTGTGAAAAGATAAGGCGGGTGAGCTCGGGCGCGATTCAAAATAAACGCAGGTATTGGAAATTAACAAAAAGACTTCATGGCTTCATCTCACCTCAAGGTTTTACACCGCAGCTCTTGTATTACTTACTGGTACTCCAGAAATCGTGTTGAACTACATCAACATTTTTGTCAACTAAAAGTGATGTTTGAATCAAAATACGACTTATAAAGAGTGAGGCAGATTGGGCGGAGCAAGTCGTGCAGCGGACGACTTGAAATGATCTTTATACACTGCACAGAGAAGTTAGCAATTGGTCTGCCGCACTTCAAGTTGTCCCGGAGTTCACATGAATGGATGTAATTGTTCCAATTATTTAGGGGTTTTTTTTCTTTTTTTTTTGCCTATTGCAGCTGACTTTGAGCGAGAGGCGGGATATACCCTGAATTGGTCCCCAGCCAATGGCAGGGTACACAGAGACAGTTCAAGTTCAAGTTCAAGTCAACTTTATTGTCAAATGTGCTTCATGTGCAACATACAGCACAGATGAAATTTCATTCCTCCCAACCACAGGAGAAAGAGAGGAGCCGCTGCGGGTGCCGGCGCCGCCATCAAATTCGCCATCAGATTCTCAAAGTGTGTCACGTGTGCCACTCTCTTTATGTGGGCTCCCCCTGGTGGCATGTGAAAGTATCAGTGAATGAATCAAAATGTTATGGTGGCTCTTCAACTTTTTTTTTAAATTCATTTGAATCCAATCCATTTGGTACAGTTCACTTGTATTTAACTTTTTTTGTACAATCCATTTGCAATTCATGTTTTCGGACCATTTGCTTTAAAACATTTATTTCAAGGTAACTTCTACTTAACATTTATGTGCAATACATTTTAATTAAATCATTTTTAAGTTGATTTTTTTTCCCATATGTGAATGTGAATGCAGTGATAATGGTCAAACTGCTTAATGTTCCAGTGGCTGTCATTTGATATCGTATTGTATTCTAATGTTGGTCACTTTGGAAATATTTTCAGAGGTTGGTACAAAAATTTTAAGAACCATAGATTTAGAGTCTTCAATGAAAATACATGCATGTTTTCGGGTGGTGGAAACAAGCCGGCATGCCTGGGAAAAATCCAAGCAAGCTACTAGCAAAAAAAGTTGACCATTGTTTTCCAAAGTAAAAAGCAGATGTTTGCAAATATCTTATTTTCATCAAATATAATCAGTCTGGTGTTGTGGAAGACAGAAATTGGAGAATATTTGCTGTTGAGAGGCTGAAATGTGAGGATTTGGACAATTTTATGTTAAACAATAGCTCTAAACAATTAAATGATCAGCAAAATCATCGATTAATCAAATATTTGTTGCCCCTCTCATGAACAAGCACATAGAGTTTGTATCCTGTCCGTTGCTAGAACAAAACATTTTCTGTTTTCTTTCCACACCGCATTTTGAGTCGACGACGGTCCACAAAGTCTTCATTTGATGAAAAATTTAACATTCCGACAGTTATAAATCCATATTGATTAAAACATAAGAATTGCAGAAAAAAAGGCCAACTTACGATGCCAACTCTGAGTTATTCACCAAGTACTCCAGTGGGTAGCTGCAGCTGAATTTGTATAACAAACCAGGGAGGTAGCTGATGATTGTCGGCGGGTCGGGGGTGTCTACAAAGCCGGAGATGTTCCCGATTTGTACCAGCGACATGTTCCCGTAAGCGTTGGGCCCGAGCGCTGTGCTGACCTGCATAGAGAGCGAGAGTCGTGTCGCTTGTGGCCATGACAATAAACAACATAATGAAGCTAACCTATTGATTTAATCAACACAAAATGGCTTTGTCTAAGTGTGTGTGTGTGTGTGTGTGTGTGTGTGTGTGTGTGTGTGTGTGTGTGTGTGTGTGTGTGTGCTTGTGTGTGTGTGTGTGCTTGTGTGTGTGTGCGCTGTATACCTCCAGGCTGTTGCCACAAGCTTCCAGGGTGCTGAGTCCGATGGTGAACAGCACAACCGTGGGGAAGGTGTTGTTGTTGATGAAGCCACGGCACTGGGTGTCGCCATGGTGACCGTTGAGGGCCAGGTCCGTGTCCGTGTAGCCAGAGAACAGCACGGGGCAGAAGTTGATCTTCACCGTGATGGTCTGCACGCCGCAGTACACGCTGATGTCCCTCTCGCCTTACAAACAACAAAAGCTCTTTTTACTGTGAGTATTACTTGATGCTGCAATTGGCTGGCAACCGGTTCAGGGTGTCCCCCGCCTACTGCCCGAAGACGGCTGGGGTAGGCTCCAGCAACGCCCCCACGACCCTTGTGAGGATCAGGAAACGGATGCATGGATGGATATTAGTTATTGAACACGTCTTCGAGCTCCCGGGAGCACAAATCCACCCAAATACATCATGTATGACCATAACATTAACATATACTGTACTGTATAAAACAAGTTTGAGACGATAGATATGAAGTTTCGCCAGCGAACATATTGATTGGAACAGTCTTTTGCCAAGACACTATGTGAAGCAAAATAAGATTTCATCATTAGACTCCCAGAAGAAATAAAGGAAGCACTAATCTAAACTGCAAAGTCAGTTTATTCAACGTCTGGGGATTAAAAATGTGTACATATTTTTAAATTGACTTATTCTTGGACAGTCGTGTAATTCTTGGTCCAATTTATTCCGCACTCCAACACCACTGAAAGAAAAAACAATTCTGCTTGACATGATTTTTTTTTTCTTTTTCAAACATATCACAACCTCGAAATGTATAAGTGCCTTCCTTTGTTTGAAACAGGTTCTGACTATTCATTGGAAATATATTTTTATAATATCATATACTGTATTATTTAACATGCAAAATTAGTTATGAATAAGTATACGACTTAAAAATACATGAAAAGATACATGATACAGAGTTTTGAAAAGTGAGCTTCAGGAGCCGAACCTAATGGTATATTTTCATGATTTGTTTTTCTTTTATCCATGAAAGTGTATTAAATCTTTTAATATGGTCAAGCACCCCAACTTATTAAAATATTCGAAATGAAGAGGCATACTTGCCAGTGTGATGGAGTGCACACTCTTGATGCAGCGATTGCATGATAACCGATTGACTGAAATGCACTCTTAATAGAATAACTTTTTTTTTTAAATCATATTTTCCAACAGACTCTGGGAGATATAGAATACGGTATTTACATTTCTGTACATTTTCAGGTGGTTTTTCAAAGCAGTCTTGTCATAGCAGGAGTACGGCACCATCTCATAATATCCGGTACGAGAGCTGTATCTAATATTCTGCCTCTACCAAGGTCAAGATTTTCACTTCTATTGATACTGTCAGAGCACTGTCAATTTCGCAATAGTTTATAATGCAGGTGTCAAACTCAAGGCCCGAGGGCCAGATCTGGCCCGTCACATCATTTTATGTGGCCCGCGAAAGCAAATCAAACATGTCAACTTCCATGATGCGTGCTAAAATCTCTCCCAAAATTTAAAATTCTCATCTGTAATAAATAACAGACATATTGTAAGCATTTACTTGTTACCTATCCCCTCATGACAGTAACTTAAACAATAGTGGAATAGTTATTGAACTTTTATATGGTTTCAGTCTTAACGGCCCTCAAGGGAAACGGTAACTAAAATGCGGCCCACGACAAAAAATAGTTTGACACCCCTGGTTTATAACATTAGCAAATATAGTGGCTGTACAGTGGTACGTTATGGTACTGTAATTGAATTCAGAAAGTGAAGATCGTATACTAGGTTCGTTAAACTCAAAGGAAAATCGCCACCTAATTTTTGAAAGATACATTTTAAATTGATTCACTATTATATTACATCTCTCTCTCTCTCTCTCTCTCTCTTCAATACTGTATACCCTTGTGAGGATAAGCCAATTGAAAATAGATGGATGTTTGCAATATTTTGTAAAAGGACAGCTCATTAAGTATAAAGATGTTCCTCACGTACTTGTGTCACTTTGTATTCAAACAAAAATCGGGCAAATCATGAAATATTTGGCTGTGTGTGGTGAATCTATATAATCCAGAGTCCACTTTTTTAATTCACCTGTGAAAATAAAAGAATTTATGAATGAACTTCACAAGATCCTCTGAGTGACACAGTACACGTCGACAATACCGCAATCAGCAACAATCAAAGTTTGACAGAATTCTGTGTAAAAGGCGGCGTATTTGATATGTAACGCGGTCGTGATGCTGCGGCGGATGGGCGCATGACATCCTCACCGGGAAACCTGCTGTGGTGGCTGGCGTCACAATTGTATCCGTTAAACTGCGCCGACACCGATGCAACGCCGCTCATCAGGAGTAGGACGAGGAAGCACGATGGCGTCATTTGGGCACCCGCGAAACGTTTGGCCGCCGTCATTTTCAGAGGGTCAACATGGCGTGCCTCGCGTTCCCCCCGGGCGGACGCTCAAATGTGGCGTTGATCTCCCGAGCGCAAGAGAGAGTCCGGAGGCTAATGCCCTCTGTGACCTCGATCAAAGTAGTGCCACTGTCTGTCTCCCGCTTTTCGGTTCCACTTCTGCCCTCCCCCTCGCCTCACTCGCTCATCATGGCCACCAACCTCCCCATTTTTCGGGGCCTTTTTAAGCCAGGTCGCGCCTCATTACACCCCCACTGCTCTCTTTTCTACACCTGTTTAACCGTTTCCTGATGCCTTCAAAGCGACCCCACAAGGGAGAAGGCGACCTCGCCTGCATTTTGTTGTGTGCGCGCAGATATGAAAGATAGCGCCGCCCATTATCCAAACACAGCCTCGGTGACGGACATGGGAACCTCCATCAGATCTCAACAAATCTTTTCACAGAGCCCCGAAACCGGAGCTGTCTGCGCCGTTTCCCACTCGCTCCTCCACCGTTTCTGATCATCACCTGTCAGCTGGCACAAACGCCGGGCCTCACCAGGGGAGGGGGAGTCGTATTTGAGTTGGGGGGTGCGGTGGGGGGGTCAACCCAGGAATTAAGCTGTCATCGGCCACTGCGGCGGCCCACATTCACATCCAGATAATCGTCAACTCATGGTCCGATGCGGAGCTGTCTGGAGGTGATTGGGATGCAAAAAGTATCGCTAAAAGCCTCTGCGAGATCCACGCTGGGCTGTAAATTCAGCGCATCACAAGGAAAAGTGGGAATGTGGAGTTCATTTTACATTGTTTTCCTCTGCGCCTCAAGCTACTGCGCCAACCGCGTATGAAAACCGCATTGTGAAAGAACTACCGTATTTTCCGGACTATAAATCGCAGTTTTTTTTTTGTAGTTTGGCTGGGGGTGCGACTTATACTCTGGAGCGATTTATGGGTGAAATTATTAACACATTATTATATCATTTCACATGTTATTTTCACATTAAACCGCAAGAGGCCGCTCTAGACCTGGGTTGATAAAACCACGATGAGTCTGATGTAAGCGACGTACAAGAGGAAGCGCTGCATCTTCTACCTCCGGAGTTGGTGGAGTTGCTTTAAAGTAACACAGAGGATGAAGATTCCATTGGATTTAGTGATTTGGATTGACATTGATGGTTTGGTGAACTTGTTAGCATGTTCTTTATGCTATAGTTATCGGAATAACTCTTAATATGTGACTTGAACATACCAGGCATGTTCTCAGTTCGTCGTTTATGCGTCATGTAACGTTAGCAGATTGTACACTTATTCAGCGTGTTGTTTTCAAATTTTTTTTTAATTGCCTTTCAAGATGACATGTCTGTTCTTGGGGTTGGATTTTATCACATAAATTTCCCCCCAAAATGCGACTTATACTCCAGTGCGACTTATGTATGTTTTTTTGTTCTTTATTATGCATTTTATGGCTGGTGCGACTTATACTCAGGAGTGACTTATAGTCCGGAAAATATGGTACAATACGCTCAACTCATTTTTCTGCAAAAAAAGACGGATATGGTTTATTATAACACTTCAGAACTTTGAAATAAATTCCTTTGCATGTGAATTGTGTTCTATGTCGATATACTACCCCGTACCCCCCAACCACCCGTCGTTGAGGACTTGCACAGAGCAAAAAACAAGACAAGAGCACGGAAAATTCTCGTGACCCTTCCCCCCCACCCTCACCTCCACACACACACACACACACACACACACACACACACACACAATAGCT
>NW_017805453.1:1146141-1163833 GCF_001891065.2 Hippocampus comes
CACACACACACACACACAATAGCTATCCAGCTCCTCCCCTCAGGTAGCCGCTATCGAACCGTGCACACCAAAACCAGCAAACATTCAAAGAGCTTCTGGCCCTCTTGCCATCAACTCCCGAGACAGTTGAGTCAAATACCATCATGTTTTCCCTGTGTCTATTTTGTTATGTCTTGTGTTGCTTGTTCTGTTTTTGTTTCCACACGCTTCTTGTCAGCCTGGCCTTTGCCTAGGAATCCAAGAACATATCTTTCTGCATTCTGACTCATAGAGACAGCAAAGGCTTTCTTTGCTTGCAGTGCTTGCCTTTTCCACCTGCTTCGGGCCAGTGTCAGTGTTGCCCTCCTCTTCTAAATAGGTCTTCCCTCCTCTGAGTCGTCCTGGACCTCGGCCTCGCGTGTCGGCCTTTGATCACATTTGGAATTCCTGATGAAGCCCGTGGCTGTTGACGATGAGGTTGAGCTGAAAACAAATAGAGGGTGCTTCCAAGCAAACAAGTGGCAGTGAAACGCGGTCGGGATCAGATGGCCATCAACACATGAAATGAATCCCTATGGCGAGCCCGTTAGCATCTAATACAATTCCCACCCAGCGAATGACCTATTTCGTCAGTGTATAGCCAAGCCATGTGTTCTACTTCCGGCCTCATCTGTCAGACACACAAGTTTCTTGACACACCAAATCACACACTCAGGCTGTGTTATGAGTGCCATTTCTAATACGCTGTTGAAACTAAGACGTCAGGCGGCGGGATGGATTCGTGCCTAGTTAACCCATTGCATATTTTTATTTTACTTTTTTTTACTCTGCTGTCTGCAACCAGGTCAGCCATGCAAACTATAATTTTCTGTTTGCTTATCTAGTTGAATGGAGGTTAAATATAAAATCAAAATTTAAAAAGAAATCAATAGAATAACCGCATAACTTTACCTTAAAGTTGGCTTTAATGGGAAATGCCACAGACAGGCTAACGAATAGCATCTACGTGGCTGTTACAACACTACAATGTACATTTCAAATGAACGGTGCAGCAACATTTGACAATTTAATAATACTTGCAGGCATGTGTTCTTTAAACCTTTACAAAAAGCGACTGTAATATACTGCCGCCTAGTGGCCAAGGGGTGCACACCAGAAGAGGGCACAATGAATGAATCAAGATACACAAACTGTTTAATAAATGCACATGGTCAGTTATTCACATTCCCACAAAGATACTTACAATCCTCATTTACGTACTTTTACTTTATTGTATTTTTATTTGGTTTTATTTTACAGTGGTTAACATCTTTCGGGAGCAGTATTTCCTGCAACCTTTCTTGAGCCAAACAACCCGTTTTATTGACAAAAAAAATAAAATGAAAATCTCAGCACGGCAAAACGAAATGTCACATATATTTGATTTCCATTTCAGTCATTATCTGCATCTTCAACCATCCTCATGTTTGGCACGGGAGACTGCAGTGATTTTCTTCTCATTGTGCATCTCGGGCCACGCTCTGTTGAACAAGAGTATGTGCACCGTTGCACTCTGAGACTTTTAAAGGCCCACGAGTCATGACCCACTGCCGCTTTCAAGATGTCCCAGATAGAGCTGCTGCTATCTGATGCAGCTGAAACATCCACACTCGTCTAAAGCGCACAGTGGAGCCGGCATCACGAAACCCGTGAGAGTGAGGCGGTAATCCGACGCGCAGGTTTGAGCACAGGCGGGAAAGTGAAGCCCTCATCAAAGGCCCTACTGGGATTCAACCCTCAGTAAACGGTGATTACAAAAGCCAGAAACCTTGTTTTGGGGCTAGGGGATTGTTTTGTTGCATCTCAACGGAAGAGAAGTGTTTGGAGGTATTTGGGTAGAAATATTTTCTCTGTTTTGTAGAGCTCAAATGGGACACAAAAGCACAGCAATTTGACATGTTGATGACATAAAACCTTTCCATGTTCATTAGGGTGGTGGCTAACATTTAAAATCTAAATAAACAACAACTGAGATTGTGATTAATTACAAGTTATTGCGCCGGTTTTGAAGTTGCATTTCAACTCAATTTTATTTCGAACCCAACAATAGCATTTGCCCCCCAAACAAATCACCATTTTTATGTGACCTATAATTTGTACAACTCACAATCTGTGCTGTACTGTGTGTCATAACTTACGAGAGGTGGAATTCGCGCACTTTTGTCAACGATTTAATTTAGATTTTGGCAAACAAATCGCAAGTCCTAAAATAAGGCATAAAATAGCATGTTTTTGGAAAGTGGGGGGTAGGCGGAGTACCCGATTTAAAATAAATAAATAGGTAAAATAAGACGCATGCGCAAGGAAAACGTGACTTCCACAGAGGAAGGCAAATTTCAAGATTCAAACCCGGAACTTTGTGATATTTCTGCTCACGAAGATACTGTTCTACCTGCAATTAAAATGGTGTCGATACATTTGTTGTGGCCCAGCTCAGCATTTGAATACCCCTTTTCACTTATCGTTGTTTCTGAAATGATGAAAAATATTTTTTTATAAAACGGTCTCCTACAACTAATCTAAGTGGAGCAGAGAAAACATAATAGCACGTCATTGTTTATGAATGTAACCCAATACTTTCTCCTTGTCTACATATGTCTACGTGTGTGCATATGAGTCAAGGATTATGTGGACATAGTAATGATTTCTCCTCAAACAAGAACAATAAACTGTACAAGTAATCTCTATTTTTCTCTTCCTCTGTCTCAGTTTTGCTAAAGCTTGCCATTAAAATAAATCGGATGTTTCAATCATTTAGTAGACAAGAGACAGGAGACATGGCTATGTGCTGCCCCCGTGTGTTCAGCATCTCTCACTGCACCACAAGTGCAGCCTCCGCTCTTCCCGTTCTGGCTTCAAAGGCTGGAACAAAAGCAGGAGGTTCGAGAAAAAAATCGGTGGCTTTATTAGTCTTAATTATGCTATTGTACTCTGTTGTTCATCTTGTCTTCTTCTTTAAGATAGACTTTATCTCTCGCCCTCCCACGCCCCACAGGTCTTTTTTTTATATTGATCCCTCCATGGGGTGAAAATGATGCCATGTTGGTACCTGAGGAGCTGATGATTTCCACCATTTGTCGTATTGTCCAATGACATAATTATTTTTAAATTATCCATCCATCCATTTTCGAATTCCCTTATCCTCACGAGGGCCGCGGGCGTGCTGGAGCCTATCCCAGCTGTCTTCGGGCAGTAGGTGAGGTACACCCTGAACTGGTTGCCAGCCAATTACAGGGCACACATAGATAAACAACCATCCGTGCTAACACTCACACCAAAGGGCAATTTTAGAGTGTTTTTGGAATGTTCCGCCGCGGTGGGAGAGGCAAGGAGGATTGCTACCCAGATATTGACCAGTAAAATTTAAAACTAAAATGATTTTAAAACCACCAGACCAAAAATTGACTGAGATTAAGCTGATCAAAACCAAAAACAACAGACCTAGAAACAGGACAGGACAGGGTGCAACAGATGAAAAATCAGTCGTGTATGACCGTTTTTCTATTGTATGGAAGCGAAAGAAATTTCGGCTGTGTGTTAGAACTTTTAAGTGGTTTGTATGAGAGTATTTCACTTGTCATAAATTGTATTTGAGTGGAAAAAAAAGTTGTCTGTGTGTAGGTGTTTCACTAGTGACTGTGCATGGAAAAACTGTTGTGTGTGACAATGTTTCACTAGTGGATGTAACTGAGAAAAATCAGCTGTGCGTGTGTGACAGCGTTTCAGTACAGCATGTGAGAGTGTTTCACTTGTGTGTATGAAAGCATGAGAGCTTTTCAATTGTGTGTATGAGAACATTTTAATCATGCATGAGAGCGTGTTTAAAAGTGCACATAGACAAACATCAGTAATGTAATCCTCGTTGTTCCATTTATATTTTCAATAATTATATGCTTGTGCACGGGTAACTGTTTTGTTAAGCGCTTTGTTACAGCTGCAGCTGTTGTGAAAGCGCTATATAAATCAGGATGTATTGTATTGTATTGTATATGCTGTCCATGTATGTATACAATAGCAAGAGCTAACTGGGAGAATGTTTCTCTCGTGTATGTGAGCAAAATAATATTCTGTGTTTATAAATGCTTTTCAGTAGTTTGGATGATTGTTTCAGTAGTGTGTGATTGTTTCACTAGTCAATGGAAGTGTGTGGGGGGGGAATCAGCGTGTATGAATGTTTTTAAGTAGAGTGTGAGAGTGTTTTGTTGGGGCATGTCGGTCAAAACGCGTGTGTGTGTGTGTGTGTGTGTGTGTGTGTGTGTGTGTGTGTGTGTGAGAGAGAGAATGAATGAATGAATGAATGAATGGATGGATGGATGAATGAATGAAAACGTTTCAATAGTATATAAGAAATATATAAATAATAATAAAAGGTATTCGTGAATTATGTCCCTGACGGCTCCTCATACCCCTCCTCAACTAGACTGAGGTCAGTTATCCCGCACCTGCGTCACGTCGGACTCAAAAAGCCCGGCGGTGATCCATCTGACTCCGGGTCAGCGAGGCGTCGTGTTCTCCCGACAAGTTCCGCCATTTCCCCCCACTTGAGGCCTGTTCTGTTCTGTGCTTCTTTCCCACCATTGCGCTACATCGGCGACGGCGGCACCGGGAGGCGGAGCGGCGTGAGGCGAGCTGACAGACAGCGGGAAGGCAGGCGGGGATCCGGTGTGCCACAGCGGCATGAGAGCGAGACCCGCGGCGGAAGAGTGCAAACACCGCAACCTGTATGTGTGACGGGCAGCTATGCGGCGCCACGACACATTGTGAACGTGTGTTGTTGTTGTCGCCACATTCCGCCCCCTTATTATAATAGCCGACTAGCTTAGCTCTGATTTCATACCGACCAACGCCGTGGGAGAGGCAAGGAGGGGTCCGGCCAGGTTTCGCAAGGAGGTGGACGTTTTATTCTCCCTCCGCTAGGGCTCGCTGACGACGATAAACGCCAGCAAGTGCTCTTTCCCCCCCATCCCCAGATTTCTTTTTGTGTGTTGTACGGAGTGAGCGAAGATGTCCGGGCAGAGCATTACGGATCGGATAACGGCAGCCCAGCACAGCGTAACGGGATGCGCCGTGTCCAAAACAGTATGCAAGGCCACCACTCACGAAGTAATGGGCCCGAAGAAGAAACATTTAGACTGTAAGTATGCCCACTTGTCTCTTTTGTTATCTATTTAAGAGCCAAGTGTCGAGGCTAAAAGACCCCCACTTAGCTCGGTTATGGCGGCTGTCGGAACGACTAGGCCTCAAAGCCTGAGGCGCCGCTAACACGCTAACGCTATCGCAAGTCACGGAGATGGACGTTGAACATAGCGAATGAAGCTGCGTTCCTTCACTTTTGTGTTTTTCAACCAACTACTGAATCTGACTTTCGAGCTGTCTGGTGTCGACAAATGACGTTTCTTGTCGTCGTAGGTCGGTCTTCGCTCTCAGCCTGTACTTGAAGGCGACTCTACTAGTAATGGTAGTCGAAGTAGTAAACGCGATGCTAACAGTATGAGCCAGGACCCTATTTGACATTTAATGTAATTGTTGCCACATTAACACCTTCACTCTCCGTTCAATAGGTGAATATTCAAACTTAAATAAATTCGCAACAATGAATATTATTTATTTTTGAGGAATAAGTTTGTATCCCATTTTGTGTCGTTGGCAGGTGATAACACCTGTTGTGTTGTTCAGGTGACTCCTCACAGGTGTCATCAATTAAAGAAACGGACTGGTAGGCGACGTGCAGCCCGAGGAAATGTTTTTAGCCAGATGTACAATCATCAAAAGAAAAAGAGATGTGACTTAAGAAAAAAGTGCAGCGCTATTAACATTCTCATCACAAGTGCCCATGTAAACAGTGCAAGGTAGCCCCACATGGAGGTATACTGATTTTTTTAAAAGTAACTTGTTGAAGTGAAGTCAGGCAGAAAGGGAAGGATGGGTTTACGGATGGAAAAAAATTGCGTTAAGACAGATCACCGCCATCACCACTTTTAGGATCTGTCTCTACTAGGTCAACATAACTACAAACCTTAACTTGAAACTTTGACCCTGGTTACAGACCCTGCTTAGAACTTTTAACCCTAGCTTGAAACCCTCAACCTTACGTGAAACACTGTTTTGGATCCCCGATCCCTGCTTGAAACTCAAGCTACAAACCTTAATCAAGGATAGAAACCCCAATTTGAAAATCTGAATCTTAGAAATGCTATTTTAGAACTCTGCTTTGAAATGCTCAAGCTAGCTAGAAACACTGACTTACTTTCTGAACACTAATCTTGTCTTGAAACAAGGATTTACGCGATCAGGATTTTTGTGGTCGATCAGTTTTGAATATAAACTATTTTCTCTCACACATTCGATCAGACTATGAAGCAATATTTCTGTTTAAACAAGTTCTATATTTACTCTGCAGTCGACCCCCACCATCGTGAAAATGCACTGGAATAAAAATAATTAACCCCCCCCATTCTGAAAAAAAATGCTCATAAACATTAAATATTAAAAAAAAAAAATCCACGAACATTACCAGACATGAAGGTTGCCAGGGCTTTTGCTAAAGCGATTGCTATCTTGGTTCAACAGCTGTAAATAAGTCAATTCACTTACTGAAGAACTATGCCAAGTAGCCAACCTTTGCTCCTTTTTGACTTGTATTGGAAGCTGGCTGTGTTGTATAAGTCCTGGCTGCCACGAACGTCAGTGATTATTTCGCCGTTTTTGCTGACGTTTTACCTCGTTTATATGTTCCTTGTATGTGATAAAGTAGCACATTCTCAAAGCCGTGTGTGTGTGTGTGTGTGTGTGTGTGTGTGTGTGTGTGTGTGTGTGTGTGTGTGTGTGTGTTCATGCAGTTATGCAAGGCGCACAAGTATACAGGTATATTGCGCATATTAAGAATTAGTATAGTATAATTTTGAATGCATAAAGTGGGAAGATCATCTGGACTTTTATATCATTCACATTTCATTCGTAGATCACATGCTGAAAAAGATGCGGGCACCCCTGGTCTAGTGGCTAGCAGCTAGCCGCTAAGCGGTTGCTCAATATTGGCTTGCAAGAACCAATTGACAACTTTGCAAAGCCAATTTAAAAATCTTCACATTCCATGACTCCCCAAAACCCTTGCTTGATACTACTATAATTTACTTCGTCTCTGAAACTTATTTAAATTGATGCAATTGTGTGGTGCTCTGTGTTGCAATGTTGCAATAAAATGTTTGTTCCATTTCGTGTGACCCTGAGTTACACTTTGAACTTTGAGCCCACACGTAACATGATTTATTTCCCTCAGAGTTATCTTTGTCACGCTGACGCAAGGCAAGTTATTCCCCTCAGTAGGAATCATCACTACTGTCACACGAGTGCGATTGTTTCTGTCAGAGATTTTCTCGGACAAAGTTAAAGAAATGACTCGGCACACAGGAAAATTGTCTTCAATATCGGCGGGAGCGGATCTCTGAGAGCGAACGACGGTAGTTGCTCCGATGATCACAGACTCGAGCTCCCTTCCCGCCAATTCCGACTTTTATTGTAACATACAAGGAAAACACTGCCCCCGACATTTGCATACCGCACCCCCGGTCCGGCCCCTCGGTAGTGATTGGTTACCTGAGTTTAAGCTTTGAACCACCAGTACATTGGCGCCTTTCTGTCTGGTCCACACTGTATCAACATGTTGCAGACTTCGCGGACGACAAATGTCGCCTGGGCGCGACGGGTGTTCTCAACTCGTCTTTTGTTGTTCAACCGCTGTTCCCAAATTATTCATTCCCCTTTTGTGACCGAGTTTCGCCCCCTCCCCTGTGATTGCCCACCTGCATTGACGTGCTAATTGTGGACTTCAACAGCCCTCCGGCCAGGTGGCCGGCGCCTTTGTGCACAGGCATTTGGAAGTGCTGGATACGCGCCCAAACGTTTAGATGTCGCAAAATTAAATGAAACTTTAAACATGATACAATTTTGCTCATAAATTCCTCTAACAATATCACAAGAAAAGCCCCCCAAAACCCGGAGTATTCACTGTGACATGGCACTCCCTCCACCATATTCATCCTCTTCCTCTTCTTCATTCGGCCCTCCAGTCAGTCATCCATGCTCACTAGCGTCCGCTTCTTGCGAAGGTTACCCTGCCCTATTTTGAGGAGTCAAATATAGGACGGCAAAAAAAAAAAAAGAGAACCAACTACTTCATAATGATCTGCGCTGTCGTCTGCCGGGTTTGTTGCTGTTAAATAGATTTAAAAATATTTCTTTTTAAAAGTGGGTCGAACAGCTTTGATATGTATCCCTCGGCCAGCACTGCGGATGTGAAAAATGATATGAGCCGCGAGCAAGTGGGACAGCACATGTATGATTTACTGATAGCTGGCAGTGGTCGTTATCAGTGAACAGAAAACTGAATGAATTCAGCACACTAGTCGGTCATTACTATTAAAAGGACATTATGGTAAATCCAATTGATTGATCAGCCATTCCCAAATTGAGTGAAGAGCCAGGTAACATCATCACAATATTAGAAAGGTAAGCTTAGAACCTGGGGAATTTTAATGCTGTAACATGTTCCACTTGACCGGGTCAGACATGCAAAATGCAGCTTGTTCGTCACCACTGCGGTCACTTCTGTTTATTCATAGCCAGCAGCGGCAGGTGTTGGTCTGCTCATGGACTCAACGTGTGTAGGAATGCATAACGTCACCTCACTACTTTATTGTCGATGAAGACACATATATGAGAAGCTCCTCAGGGACCAACATGGCATCACTTTCACCCCATGGAAATCCTACCCTGTGTTCTTTTTAGGCAGCATATGGACAATTGTCATGAATCATTGCAACAGCACAGTTAATGCGATTTTATTTTTCATCCATCCTTCCATCCATCCATCCATTTTCTACCGCTTATCCGGGGTCGGGCCACGGGGGCAGTAGCTTTAGCAGGGAAGCCCTGACTTCCCTCTCCCCAGCCACTTGTTCCAGCTCTTCCCGGGCTTATCCCGGGACGTTACTATTTGTATAATTGGATTTTCTTCTTGATATTAAAAGAAAAAAAGAGTGAAACAGAATGTACAACATCGCATTTCACCATCGTTGGTTCCCATGTCAGATTTGATCCACTGCACCAATGAGATGAACGTGAACATTCCCCAACTGGCCGACTCGTTGTTTGAACGGACCACCAACACAAGCTGGGTGGTCGTGTTCAAGTCGCTGATCACCACACACCACCTTATGGTATATGGCAACGAGGTGAGTCTCACACGTGCACATGCACACACATTGTGTCAGATAATCTCACTACAACCCAGGCAACTGATGTCACGCAGATTACGATTGCATGTATGATTAGATTAATATTTTTTAGTGATGTATCTCCCTTCCACTCCGACCCCCCCCCCCCCCCCCCCCCCACCCTCCCCCCCTTTTCTTACCTTGCTTCGAGGAACACATTATTCAACCTCAGTAATTTCTTGGACAAAAGTGGCCTGCAAGGTAACCTCAGCACCTCACTCTGCAAACTTTCATTTTGTATGATGTGAGTGACGCATGTCCATTTTTTTCCTCCAGGGTACGACATGTCCACGTTCATCCGGAGGTACAGTCGATACCTGAACGAGAAGGCCGTTTCGTACAGACAGGTTGCCTTTGACTTCACCAAAGTTAAGCGAGGGTAAGACATTCAAGGTGATGTTCTTCTGTCCTGCAATTTGGAGATACCTTTTTTTTTTTTGGACAAAAGCAGCATTGCATACAAACGGCAGTAAACTGCAAAGTAGAGAACGCATTATAATGTGCACTTGTCCATAACACAGAAGCTTCCTATTTGTTTCTTTAACTACCTTGATAGCGTGTAATCGCAATGTTGCCAAGCTATAAATCATATTTTCTTAAGGTAGCCATGGGAAGATGTGGATAAATGTGCTTGTGTTTATTTTTGACTATTTGTTCAATAGTGATTTTTGCTTCAACATTTTTTTGTAGTAGAATTATTTGAGTTGGATCATTTCAACCCTAACATAATGTTGCCATGTTTTTTATTGTCAGCCACCATTTTACAAACCCAAATCCAGCACATCGCAATGTCAACTTCGACGACACTGTACTCATCACATCTGCTCTGCAGACACACACAGCTATTTCAGACTTCATAAACCCTTTTTACGCATCAATTTTGCACATTTGGCAGTATTGGCCTGGTGTTAAACAGGTATTGTGCATTCAGGCAACAGCTAGCTGAAAATTCCATCTCCCCCACATTCCATGCTGATGCTGTTGAAACACGACAGCGACATGGAAAAATGCCACCTCTTACAGGCACCGCAAAAGGGGCTACAGTCAAGCCATCTCTTACAAGGGTGCCTATTTGAAGTGCATTGTTTATTTGTTCAAGCGGACAACACACATGGCAACTATTCAAAGCAGAAGATACTATTTGTGTCGCTGTCTTGCGGTGTCTACTGATGGTCCCCCTGTGTCCTGACAGAGTGGACGGCGTCATGCGGACCATGAATACAGAGAAGCTGCTGAAGACCATCCCCATTATTCAGAACCAGATGGACGCCCTCCTTGATTTCAATGTGAGTCGGAGGTGAAGCCCCCTATGGTGTTGCAGCTTTAAAAAAGTAAAGGCTTGGGGGTTGTGTATGAGGCTGCTGCATAGATGCATTCTCTCAGCCACAAAAAGATAAATGTCAGGCGTGTGTGCAAACCATGGCTGATTGCTTTCCCGCAGGTCAATGCCAACGAGTTGACTAATGGGGTCATCAATGCAGCCTTCATGCTCCTTTTCAAAGACTCCATCAGACTCTTTGCCGCCTATAACGAAGGCATCATCAACCTGCTTGGTAAGAAAAAGCCTCACCTTCCCCTCCAGATAGTCACACCAACATTTAATCCTTACCTTTTTCACTTAATAGAGAAATACTTTGACATGAAGAAAACCCAGTGCAAAGAAGGGCTGGATATCTACAAGAAGTTCCTCACCCGAATGACCCGGATATCAGAGTTCCTCAAAGTAGCTGAGGTACATTGGTGGTTTACAGGCTGGTTGTTGGCTCTCATGCAGGACGGGGGGAAAAAAAACAACTAATTTGTCTTACTCTGTGCTCAAACAGCAGGTGGGCATTGACCGAGGAGACATTCCAGACCTTTCCCAGGTAAGCTTGCAAGCTTCTCGCGCTCTCTCTCTCTTGTTCGGTCTATGTCTCTCTACCACTGTCTTTCTTGTTTTCTCTCTCTCGCTCTCTCGCTCTCAGATAAATAAAACAACAGAGATAAATAAAATTACCTACCAATGTATACACTCACTGGCCACCATGTTCGGGACTTATGCATAAAGGAGGTCCAGTACAAATGCTGTATCAGAAAAAGTGACTTCACAAGAGCAGTCTCCCATTTTGTTTGATGCTGTCGGAGTGGTATTTTTGTTTGCAGTTTTTAGTGGCACTGCACTTGATGTCACTGAGGGCTCTTTCTAATACCGGGTTTTTCCTGCTGGAAATTCAACAGAAGTCTCTTTCTTTTACGGGAAACATACCTTAAGCTAAGAGTTCCAATTAGAATATGACTACTATCGTGTTAAAACATTTGGTTATTAAAACAAGCATAATAAAGGCCTCTTCTCAAATCCGCAAACTCTTGGGTAAGGATTCATAAGTGCACTCACAAGTACTGCAATGTGGAAAGCGCAGTGTAAAAAAGCAATGCACAAGTTAGCCCTGCAGTGGATGACTTGAAGCGAGCTAGCAAAACTAACGGGGCTAACATCACCCGGCCATAAGTCAGAAGTGAGGCTCGTGTTCTTATTTCCTTCTGTATGGATATGCAGAAGCATGACACCTTTTGTTCCAGAAGATAGCGGCGCCTCTGAAGCCTGAACCGTACGCGACGAGTGGTTTAGTCGCACACAAAAGTCAACGGTGCTAAAAGATTGGTCGCCAAGCGCCCATGACACTTCAATTGTGAAATCAGACCACATCGTTTGAGCCCTTGGCTCCTCTCTGGCAAAATGGCATCATCCTCAAGTTCCACTTTTCCTTTCTTGGTCAGCTCAGCCGTCTTCGTTGGCTTTCAGAACGCAGTCATATCCGTGACATTTGAGATGCTTCTTTTAAGACTAACCAACTATTTTGGCTACCTGTGAGCAAAATGGCCACCATTGGGAGTGCTCTCTTCTCTCTGCACTTTGCATGCTTCCCCCCTTGAGCGCATGCTTCCACAGGAGGTGCTCTCTTACATGTTTTTTCTTCTTATTCCTTAAGCGTTCCTTTCTCTCTTCTTCTGCTGCTTTTTCGTCAGCATCCCCTTTTACAGTACAGTAAATAAAGGTGTCAGGTTCACTCAAAGGTTGCAGTCTAGTCACAGTCGCACATTGACGGCGAAGGTTATACACAATACGTGTACCGTAGGTGCTGTGCTGTTGGCCGTTTATTTGCTGTGCAGCTCAAAAGGATTCATCCCCTGACTGTCACCACCTTTATATTCTGTATTCTCCCCTTATCTTTCCACTTCAGTTCACAGTCTGTGTAAGTACTATCATTTCACTCTTCCATGTGTGTGACTTGCTTTGCTGGTGTTGTCTTTTTGCATGCCTCTGCGCCGTCTCACACGTCCGTCCATCAATTTTCCGATCCGCTTTATCCTCACAAGGGTCGCGGGGGCTGCTGGAGCTTATCCCAGCCGTCTTTGGGCAGTAGGCGGGGGACACCCTGAACCGGTTGTCTATGTGGTGACTTTTCTCATAATGAGGTGTACAATCAGAGTAGCTCATTTACTGTAAAATGGCTGCCCTGTTGTGCTTAGTTGTGGCCCATTTCAACAACCTGCCGCAGGTTGTTGAACATCCTTTGGTATAGTGCGTCATCCCATACACATGTTGCTCCCATGCAGAGTAAGTGTATGGCTGGAATGCAGTCATTGGTGCATCAGTGGTGGGCAACTACAGGTCTATGTTGAACCCTCAAGTCACAGAAAATAAAATCATATACAGTGGTATTACAAGGGTTGACTCAAATCAACATTTCACATTGAGGATAATTATATTTGGAATATTTCTTAATAGAGTCCCTACTGTCACCATCATCAAACCTTTGCTAACTGTACAGGCATTGTTTTAGGTAAAATATTTACGGGTATATATTTCTAGTGCTTGTCTATCTTCGGGTTGCTGGTGAGTTGGTGCCTATCCCAGCTAACTTTGGGCAAGAGTTGGGGTACACCCTGGACAAGTGGCCAGTCAGTAGCAGTGCATATACACTATATGGGCAAGCAACCACTGACATTCACCTTCAATTTGGTCTTCAGTTAACCTAAAATGCATTTTTTTTAGGGGGGAAATAAACAGAATACCGGGAGAAAGCCTACAAGCAGAGGGAAAATAGATATTATTCAAACCCTGAACCTCATAACTGTGAGCCAGACATTCCAACCATAACCCACTATGCCACACTGAAAGTTTTGTCGGACACAGTTACTTTGATCGTGTGAGTCCACTTACCTCACGGAAAATTCCAGTTAGTCTTTCGGTGCTGGCTGTGAAATAAGATCTTTTGAGGTGCCCAGACAGGTTATGTTAATTCAATGTTAGATTTTTTTTTCAGGGGGGGCCTTTAAGGGATATTTTTCCTAAAAATGTTGTTCAATCTACAAATTGTATACACTTGAAGTTGCTTGACTTTGGAGGTTCCATTGTATAAAAAGGATGGTTTATATCCTGTTCTCGCTTGGTTGCCCACCACTTTCCTTCATGGTGTCAATGACACACACACACACACACACACACACACACACACACACACACACACACACACACACACACAGTCATGCGGTGCATGAGCAGAGTGCTGACTTTGTGTTTTCTTGCCGTGACAGGCTCCCAGCAGCCTCTTGGAAGCTCTAGAGCAGCACTTGGCCTCTTTAGAGGGCAAAAAGGTGAAAGACTCCACAGCAGCCAGCAGGTATGTTAATTTGGCCATCGTAGTCCGTTTCCTCGGGACCGCCATGATGTGTCGCCCGCACCCCAGCATGAGTCTGTCCGTCCCACAGGGCCAGCACTTTGTCCAATGCCGTGTCGTCGCTGGCGAGCACGGGAATGTCTTTCACGAAAGTGGATGAGCGGGAAAAGCAAGCAGCACTGGAAGAAGAACAGGCCCGACTCAAAGCACTGAAGGTGAGTCAATTTTGGTGACCTTATCTCAAGAATCGCTTTCCAGCCTCTCTGCTTTATCCTGATGCGCATCATTTCTCGTGCAGGAACAAAGACTCAAGGAGCTCTCCAAGAGGCCCTCCTTTGCCACCACCGATACGTCGCCCATTTCCACCACAGGGGGAACTATTAACACAGCTCCGGCCATTGACCTATTCTCCACACCGAGCTGTTCTAACGGGTAACTTAAAATTGTAATGGAGCTGCAGACGGGAAATGATGATTAAAGTGCAATTAATTTAAATATGCCGCAACTTTTGCACTTTGCATTTCATCACTGTTCTATGAACAGCCTGCACCTCAAATCAGCTTTTCATTGAACAGCGACAGTAGATATTTTATGCTGTAACTTTGTTTTGGAGCAACGCAAAAAAAATCGTTTTTGTATTCCTGAAAATCTGACTTTGTGGACATGCGTTATTTTCATTAAAATGACTTGGTGTTATCTACGTCAATACCACAGTATGATTTTCATGTATTGTGTGCATACTGTTCTCACTGTCCATGGTGGTAATAGTATCTCCAAAGTGTCCTTTGTAATGCATAAAACAAACAAATTTCCTCCATGTTTTGGATTAAAAAGAGAGACTCATAATTTAATACACAGGAACAATCATCGCACCCCGTACTAATGATCCTTTCCTGTATTATCTTTTATCACACGAGGAGGTAGAATGTTGTTTATTTTTTATACGTGCATGGATAATTCATTATTTTATGTATCCAGTGCAGTGAAAATGGAGAGCGACCTATTTGACCTTCAGTCCACGTTCCAGCCACCCATGCAGTCCGCCTCGTCAGGGCTCCCCGTGGCGACGGCGTGGGCAGGTAGAGAGCGCCACCGACGCAGCTCTTGATCGCTACATGTGTCTTTTTATTTTATTATTTTTTTAACTGCTCTGCATGCTCTCTCTTCTGATGTCCACCAGTTCCTCTCCACTTGTTTTTGGTCTGTTTCATTTTCTCCTCTCTTTCTCTCTTTGGCTCTTCCGCTGTTTCTCTTTGCCTGCCTTTAGATCCTTTCACCTCTGCCGAAGCTGGAGATGACTCCATGCCAAACCTTAACCCTTTCCTGTCAAAACTCGTTGTCGATGCCTCTCACTTACCTGCCGTGTCTTCAGACGGTGTTAGCTTTTCCACTAGGACATCTGCTCATGAAATGTTTGGTGGTAATGACTCTCATTTTGTTTTTTCCCCATTGTCTTCACTCATGTGCTGTTGATGTAGAAGCATGATGTAGTTTGCTTGTCCTCTATGCTGCTGTTGTCTGAATGTTACCAGTGTACTTGTTGTCTTTGAAGCTGAAATCCCCCAGTTCCCAGTGAAAACTTGTTCCTCCTCTTTATCAAGATGTCATTCAAGGCCGAATGCCCACCTGATTTAAAATTATCCCTCCCATCCACCCAATTCCCTTTTTTGATTAAAAGTTTGGTTCTGTGATGTGTTGCTGTAGTGTAGAGCTTCTAAGTATTTTTTTTCTTTTACTAATACTATGTTTGATTCCCTAGATCGTTACAATCCCTTTATTGACACAAACTCGTCAGTTTCAGCCAATAATAAATGCACAGTGCGGCTAGAACACTCTATCTCAGGTACTACAATGGTTCTGAGTCCTGCAAACATTGGATCCTATACAATACTCCATTAATTTTAATATTCAGTCACACCTTCCCATTTCCAATAACATTCGCTAATATTTCACACTTTTGGGAACATTAAAATGTTAACTGCATTTTTTTTCCTGCCTGCTTGTTTGGCTAGTTCCTGAGACACTTTTTTTTTCCCCCCTCTGGTTCTTTCTCTCCTTCTTATTCTTAACGCTTCCTGTGGCGTGTCAGACTCCTTCTGTGGCCCAGTGTCCATTGCCCAGCACCTCCCACACCAGGCTCCCTTCCCCACAGAGCCCTCTACTGTAGCAGGTCTATTCAGAGGTATTGAAGGCTCTCTCTGTATCGATGTGTGAATCCCACTCCACTGTTAGCTGACCCCCCTCACCCCCATGCTTGTAGAACTGAGTCTCGTTTTGAGAGGCATCACTTGTCTTAACCGCAGCTGCCTTCTTTTTATCTTTAAGGATACTCAACGCCTCAGCCCCCTCCCCAGCCACCTGCAGGAGGTCTCCAAGTGGACTTTGAGTCTGTGTTTGGAGCCAAAGCTACTGGCAGCAACAGCCTCAATGCTGAAGGTTTGTCCTTAATGTCGCCAATGGATTTGCCTCATGCATTTACATCGAAGTATGTAAGCAACTTGTGTGGGTTTGTCCTATTGTTTCTACCAACTGCTTTAGTTAGCGGGATGGGATGAAAAACACAATCAGCTTCCATGACAAGTCACAAAACTCATTCAAGTTTGGTGCACATCCAAATAAAAATGTTCATGTCCCGTCATTTGCTACTTCGTTCCTGTGATGTTTCTTGAAGCAGGCTGATCCCTAACATATGGACTTCTGACAACAAAAATACAGAGAATTTCCTTTTTATATCATGATGCCAATTCATCCTCACTGTGGTACATTACAGTCATACTGGTATGATTCACGTTCCAACTTGACTTCATACACCTGTAATGTGTGGAGGTGTGTTGCAGGGAACAGAATAGCCATGAGGAGATTGCATCCTCATGCAAATTTATGGCCATTTGCCGCCATCTTGTGATCACATAATATTACTACATTGAGAGAGAGAGCACTCACAGGAGATCCTAATATGTAATACCTACCCTGATGAGGTTTTGCTGTTTCGGTGGGTGCCAGTATTTATCGTGCTCCTAACAACCAACATAATTTTACGTTGTATATATGATTTATAGGGTAGCAAAAAAGTGACTTTGTTTTTAGCCTGTCTGCCTTACAGTTGTGATGTGCGCATTTCCATCCCTGTTCTGGGCTACCTGTGTAGAGTTTGCCAATTCTTCCCATGCCTGCATAATTTAATCTCCAGGTACTCTATCCCACATGTCAAAACAAGCATTGCAGTTTTATTGGAGAGGGTCCAGCTCACCTGTGACCAGGGATGTGTTCCTCGAGCCTGTCCTTGGCCTCGAGGACCGGCTCGAGGACCGAAGGTCGGTCCTTGGTCCTTGGCCTTGGCCTTGAGAGTCAATTCCTTGGCCTTGGCCTCGGCCTTGGGAGTCAAGTCCTTGGCCTTGGCCTTGGCCTCGGGTTGCCGGTCCTCGGACACAATGAGGGATTAGAGCCTCGATGTCCACAGGTAATAAGTGGGACCGAGGGTCGCAAAAACCACGTAGGAATCAAATAAATTCCATTCATCGAAACGCATATTGATGGGTTAAGCTGGCGCTTTAAAAGGGGCGGGTCTGCCACTGACAGGCGACATTTAGCGCAACGATAAAGAGCGGCACACAGTTTCAATCACGGTTTGTTCCGTTCGCGATCAGCAGTTTAAATAGCGTGTAAAGTCTTTCTGTAACAGTGGTGTCTTTTATGTAGTTATTTTTGCACAGTCGTCACGTTTCTGCGGTGGCACTA
>NW_017805453.1:1165675-1197943 GCF_001891065.2 Hippocampus comes
TAGCATTGTTTTATACATGTCCTCGGCTCGGCCTCAATTTCAAAATCAGTCCTTGGTCCTTGGCCTTGGCCTTGGAGGCAAGTCCTTGGTCCTTGGCCTTGGCCTCGGAAAATTTTTCAAGTCCTTGGCCTTGGCCTTGCCTCGGAAAATTTTCCAAGTCCTTGGCCTTGGCCTTGGCCTCGGAGGCAAGTCCTTGGCCTTGGCCTTGGCCTCGGGTTGCCGGTCCTTGGACACATCCCTGCCTGTGACCCAAATGAGGACAAGCGTGATAGAAAATGAATGAATGGATACATATGACAGCCTATCTTAGAGGTGTCGGTCAGTATTTTCCATGTAATTGATATATTTCACGAGAAGCATAATTTATAACAAGTTGGCGACAGGTAGTCCAGTGTTGTTTGTCAACAGAATTTCATGTCATGGTCAACAGTTGGTTTAATCTTTGCATTATGCAAATTTCATCAAAACATTGTCATAGTGACTGAAAGGAATCCTACGTGCATACGAACAAAGCCATTGCCCTCACTAAACCCAACGTTGGTTGCCGATGAACCACAACACAATCTCTTGATTTCTAAATTTGATCCTGCAATGTCTTGTCAGATATCGCCGGGGGTATCCTGAAACCCACTCTTGCTGCTTCCAACCTACCGTCCAATCAGCAGCCAGAGAAGCTGGTGTCGGACGACCTTGAGTCCTCCCTTGCCAACCTTGTTGGTAGTACGTATGCAATTTTTTGAATATTGGTCACATAACATGTTACAGGATGTCGGATGTTATGGAAAAAAAAATTCAAATCACCTGTATATCAAAATAGAACATATCATTGAATGGAAATTTATGACACAAATAAAATGGGCCCATGTTACTTTTATTGTAGGACGCAGGTTATCCTAAGCATAATTCATTAAGTCAATGTGTACAACTATGGTCCCACATTATCCAATCATAAATAATGGAAAACATGTCATTTAATAAAACACTCAAATTCTGAGTCACCTGCCTTTAAAACGTGCGAAAGAGCCTCATTTACGGGGCTCTTAAACTATGTCCATGTTTGGACTTGCTCAATGGAACTGTCCATGTGTCGCCTGCGCCGTCTCTTCAGTAGGCAGCGTGAGTGTATTTGTGTCAATGTATTCTTCCAACTGTAGTTGAACTGCTGGGTGCGCACCCTGGAAGTGGGAATCGTCCTGTTTGTAGATTAAAGTGGGGTGGAAATGAAGAAATGTATTGTGTCCGTGGGTGAGAGAAGTGCACAATTGCTCTTGTGTGCAGTTTAGAGGGAATATTGGTTGCAACGTAATTGTTGTGTCTAGGATTTGTAATGTCTGTTCTATGTGTTCTTCAGACCTTGGCATTGGAAATGGGACCATGAAAAAGTAAGTGGCGCACAGACACTCGCTGTTGTTGCAACACTGCGATAGAAACTCTTAACTCGAGCTGCCTTAATTCACAGTGACATCCACTGGAGTCAACCCGGTGAGAAGAGGATGACAGGCGGCACAAACTGGCAACCTAAAGCGGCGCCGACGACGACTTGGAATCCCGTCTCCATGGTGATTAATATATATTTTTGTCGATGAACATATGGCCCATGCACAACATGCGTCCCGGCAGAGCATTTTATCAGGCCTGCCATACAAGTCTAAAAACCAATAAAACCTCAAAAAGCCCATCTGAGAAGACTTCCTAAAATCTGAAATGATTTCTGATAACTGATTCAATCACCCAGTGGGGCAGCATGTCTGAGTGGTTCAGAAGAGTGGTCGTTTCCCAACCCGACCGTTGGTTGTTCAATACCCGGCCATTGCAACCATGTTGAAGTGTCCTTGAGCAAGACACCGAACCCCCAGTTGCTCCTGGTGCTGCGTCACCAGTAGGTGAATGACAATGTGAAGCGCTTTGAGAACCCGAGGTAGACAAGCCCTACGCAAGTGACATAGCTCATGGCTTCCACTAAGTGTGCAATATGGACAAAAATGTATATCCTGATATTCCTTAAAATTAAATTAATGGCAATATTCTTAGTTCTGGCAAAATGGCGGCCCCCTGAGATGGATGGCAGCGGGTGGATTTTGCTGAGTAATTCATATTCCGCCATCCACCTGTTATCCTTTTTGTGTTCCTGCAGCCGCCATCCACTATGGCCTTCCCTGCCACCACACCCACAGGCATGATGGGCTACGGCATGGTGAGTAATGTGAGTGTAAAATCCATGTTACAGTGGTGCCTCAACTTGAGAGTTGAATATGTTACATGACTACACTTAAAACATTTCAATCTCAAATATTCTTTCTCCATTGAAGTGAAAACAAACACCATTCATTTGTTCTGGCCCACCACAAAATGAAATACTTGTAGTGTTTTTAATAAGAATGGTATTCTACAATATTGTATTTTATAGAAATGATAAAACATTTAAATAGAATGAAACCATTGATGCATAATGAGACATGTGCAGCACCTTGTGGTGTGTGGGCCGTGGCCACTAGGAGGCAGCATACATAAATACAGTAGGCCAGTAAATCGAGGCATTTCACAACGAGTCAGTGGGTTTCAGTAATCGTCCTTTTTCACAGAGGATACAGAATTAATGCCCCTGGGTATGATGTTGCATGTTTTGCAGGATCCTTTGTTTTCAGATAGTCTTTGGTTAAAGGATTATTGACATTGCAATGAGGATGCAAGTTGTTGGGCCGTGTATGGCGTTTTGCGCTGTGCATTTGCATGATGCTGATGGGTTATTGTGTCAGACAGTTTTGTGGTTATTTTAAATTCCTGAGGTGTAAGGCTTCAAAAGCACTCTTGACAAACTGCTGCTTGTTGTGAAGTTCGCTACTAGCATTTAGTGCTCGTATCTCAAAGTCTCCCAAGACAAATAGTCAGAGTGACGGTTTGTATCTTAAAAATTCTGTGATGGTTTCTTGGTGCCACTGTTAATACTTTTGGTCCCAGTACCAGCAATTAGGCGACAGTATTTGACAAATAATCCTCCGTGTCTCCTTTGCAAGCCTCCACACATGAGTTCCATGGGCATGATGAATCCTCCCACCTTGATGTACAGTCAACCTGTGATGAGGCCGCCCAACCCTTTTGGCTCGGTGTCCAGCACTCAGGTGGGTGCGCCTCGTCTCCCTCGTTCTGCCAGGCGTCAGTGTGTGTGGAATTATCTTGCTATGTTACATTCCCAAGTTGGCACAAACACTGATGATGGCGGTTTAAGCGAGCCTCGGTTCTCATCTTGAACTGTGCATCATCTCCTTTTTTTTTTTTTTTTAAATCCTCCATTTAACCAACGCATTCAATTCAACATTGGTGCTTGCCCAAACTAATCTCATTCCCCCCTCTTCCTTCATCTCTGCGCTGACTCTGGCCCTCCTATTTCCTCTGTCTGTGTGTGTGTGTGCGTGTGTGTGTGTGCGCGTGTGTGTGTGTTCCTATAATAGCCCTCGGCAGCCTCTAGTCCTTCCAGCCAGAGTCCTCTCCGAGCCCCCGGACAGGACCCGTTTGCACACCTATCTCTCAAGGATTTCTTGTAGAGCGTCTCTTTAGGTACAGCATGCCTCTTCTGCTGGCGGCTGTGACTGTGTGTGTCTGCTTGTCTTCTCTCATACCATCTTCATGCTTTTGTCTTCATTTGACATAGATGCCACATGCGTTTGTCTTTGCTTGATCTTGATATTGATCTTGTTTTGCTCCTCTCACCGTCCTGATTGTAATGAGGCTCACGCTGCCTGTTTGATCCTGACACTCATCGCATACGGCTGCGAACTGATTTGTTGTCTTTTTTTTTTTTAAACATATGATTGAATTTAACCCGCTGACTGTTCTGCACACCACGCCCACGAGAGTCTCACTCTGCAAGCTTTGCATGGTATCTCTTAGAGAGGGACACACAGTAGTATTCAAATGTTCCAAAATTATATTTTGGAACACTTGAATACTACTTGTCTGAACGACCTTTCAGGTACAGCAGTTACTACAGTGGACAACTTGTCATGTTACGGGGTGCATGAAAAGGTTAATATACCTCTTGGCATATGTTTTGTATGCAAGTTTGATGCAAGCCAGCATCACTAACCTATCCAAACATACTATTAGCTGTATGCACGGTATTTGTATGGTCGACACATTTAACTGGGAACTATGACATAAACGACAATGGATGAATGGAAAGTAAAAAACTGTTTAATTTAAAAAAATAAATAAATAAATCTTCACTCCGAACAAACAATTCCTCACTCTTGTCATGTTGGCTCGCTTGTAAGGGGATCAAATGCCACATGACGACATTTTCATAAGCTGCTCCACAAAGTACTTCATTGTGCGCTGCTCGTGTATCTATAACTAAAAGTCGACAGCCGTTTTTCTAAATGTACACTACACAGAAGTAGTTTTGGAATATTTGGCGTTCATGCTATGTTTCAGATTGAACCCAAAATGCATTATACCCTTTAGATGAACTTAATTTGTCGTTATCTAAGCTTTTGAATGTCCAGCGATTCAATATGTTACAGGACTTTTATAATACGGTGCGAGACAGCAAAATCCCTGCTCGCTCAACTCTAGTTGCTTCCGGCGCCTTCTGGGAGAAGCCTATAGTTGTAAAACATTTTTGGAAGCTTAATAAACAAATGTACATGCAGCTACATTGACCTCTTTTCGGGGTTTTAAGCCATTAATTCATTTGTATAAGGACAATTACATACGTGCATGAACAGAGACAGCTGGTATGTATCTCTCCGGACTTTATTTTTCATTTGCCCCAAATGGTTGAAAACACAAATAGCATAGCTCCACCTAGTGGCAAGGTTGGAGTATCACAGTGTCTTGTCTCCTCCAAATTGAATGCAGGCGATCCAGCCTCAAATGTTTCATACCTTTTCAACAAATTATTTGGCTGTTAGTATCTTTTAGCAAGAAATCATGCACAGATGTGACAAACGGCTCTTACGATGTGTTGGACATACTATTTAAAGAAAATGTCTTTTGTTGTATTTTTTACCATCTAACAATCTTGAGGTTTCTAGTCACTTTCATTTAGGACATTGGTTATGCTTGTATTGAGAATGTAGTCATTGTTTCGGACATGGAACCTTTTGCCAAAATGTAAAAAAAAAAAAAAAAAAAAAAAAAGGCGAATATTGTTTTGAGCATGGAATATTTTGTCAAATTGTCCCAAAAAAATGGCAAGTGTTTGACATGCTTATCCTGTATCGTAACGAGATCAGAGTATGTACAATATTTGGCTTGATTGTACCTTTTTTAAATGCCATTATTGAAGCTCATTTTAAAACTGCATTATAAATTGTCAGAGAGGAACTTAGTTTTGCGAAATGAATAGATGCTAGTCTAGTGAGGGAAGATGTTGAGCTCACTATGAGGCGGGGCTTACCCAAGAGTCACACTCAAATGAAGTGGTCATTTTAACTTGTGTCATTCTCCCTTGCAGACGCAGTTCATGTAACTTTGAAGAGCTCATCTCTCTTGGAAAGGTGAAGCACTTAGCAGCAAAAAGCCTTGTCCTCGTCGAGGTCTCCGGAGAGGCATTCACGTACCCCACCCTGCCCTTGCCCTCTTAGACCCCCACCACACACTCACACATGCACCCTCACAAAATATCAATTGTGTTGAGAGCTGCGGCGGCTTCCAGTAACCTTGGTAACAGAGGATTCCCTCTCCGTTTTACAGTGTCATCTGTAAAAGTAGTTCTGGCTGCTGAAAAACTTTGATGTTCTGTATTTGGGTAAAAAGGAAAAAAAAAGAAAAAAAACAACTTAAAACTACGGTCGGGTTTTGAGTGAGCGGAGCGGTGCGTTAGTTGTAGGGCGATGGCGACCTTCCCTTCTTTTTTTTTTCCTCGATGCCACAAAATCACCCTTCACGGTGTAGCGATGCTAACGACGTTTACGCCCGTTTAGTTTGTCTTTTTTACCGTGTTTACAGTAGACATTCCCTGTGTGTCGTTTGTATTTATTTATGATTGTCAGTCGAAGGAGCTCGAGTGGGGGTTTCTTGTAAAATCAACAGCGCATAATAATGGAGCATCGAACATGCGTGGGAGTGCTTGAGCTATCATCAAGTGGTAGAGTGACAAATAGCTATTGTATAAATGACACCTATTAAGCCGAATGATAGAGCACTAAATATTGACTTTGTTCATTTGTTTTTTTGTTGTTGTTTTTTTTAACTATTGTTAGATGAAAATTTAAAAACTTATTATAAATTCACAGCTGCCACTGTGCTGAGAGTGCAGATGTTTCCACTAAAGCTTGGGTGGGAAACCAATGCGGTCCACCAAGTAATCGTAAAAATATGCGAATAATATATGATTACAACAAACAAACGAAAACCCTAACCCCCGCCCACAAGTTTGTCATATTTTTTTGTCCACTTAGTACAGCCCTTGGAGGACTTGATAGGAAATGGTTGACCCACCCCGGAGCTAAACAAAACATAGTGCATTCTGTGCCTATATCGGGGTCTTTGTTTTTTTGTTGTTGTTGTTGTCGGTAACTTGAGTAACACTTCACACACCATCCCAGCGGCGGTGGCGGCGGGCTCGATTTTGCTTTAATAGCTTGGCACACCATCAACTCGGTGAGCGCGCTCGAGGCTGCCTTTACTCTCTGAATGTGAAGAGTTGTCTTCATGTTGCACACATCTTTCCACACCGCACGCGCAACCACTCACCCGCCGCCCCACTTGTCAAAACGTGCTTGAGTGGCATGTTTGATGTACAGGAGTTGTACAGGAGATCAAGATGACCGCTTGATGGTGAGGGACGGCGGGCAGGTGATGTCAGTGGAGGTGCAGGACGAGGGACGAGCGCTGTTGATCGGCACTCACTGTAAATATAATAATTAAGACAAAAAAGTGACTGTTCTTTGATTGCAAGAGTGAAAGATGTATGAAATATGAACATGATTCAAATCCAATTTGACTCTACCTATTAAGTCTTGATTCAGGATGATCCTCTCTGCAGATCTCTTGTCTGTCATTAGAACCTGTAGCAGGCGACCACTCAAATCTTGTTTTTTCTTTTTCAAATAAAGAGCAGCTTACACAAAAAACACACAGTCCCTTTCTCTCACTTTTTCTTATTTTTCCCTCTTACACAAAAACAACTAATAATGACCAAACATTTGCCCAGGCCACAAACTCGCTTGAAAACTCAACGGTGTATATAATTCAACAGCCATGTGGCAAATCTTAATTTCATTGGCAAAACCTGAGTTGATGCCAAAAGCTTTTATTTGGATTTTTTGGAGTTTGTGCTTTGATTTTTCACATTTGTGCTTCTCATGACTTTTAGATGTTTGAAATGGGCAACAATAAGGTCAGGATTTGGCTCAGAATCTTTTTTTAGTAAGCCTCAGGGGTCAATTTATTATTGAATAGCAAGCTTTTTTTATTATTTTAAAGTACTCTTAGGTAATTCTTATTGTTTTTCAGAATTTAATAAAAGCATATAAACATAATCTTTCAGAAATGTAAATGGCAAGAAATACCAGTTGAAAAAAAAATGGTTCCACCAAAACAAAGCAACCTCAAATTTGAGTTGCTGTGAAGCTACGTGTGACTGTGACAGGTTTTCATATTCAAAAGTATATATTTGAGTCACTGCTGAAACATGGTAGTTTTGTTTTTATTTTTCGTATTTCAAAGATTCACAAAATGTTTTTCCGAAAACATTGACATTTGTAATTTTTTTTCACATTTGATCAATTGTTCCAAATGATACCAAATTTAAGTTACTGGAACAAAAAAAGAATCCCATGATGGGTTTATCTAAAAAAACAAAAACAAAAGTAAATATACTGTAGTTCATACAAAAAAAGTTAATTTCTGCTTGAAATTGTTCCCTTGACAGTTGTACTGATTAGATGTGATTTTTATCGTAATTTATAGGTTTGTACTACTCAGGGTTGGGGGGACCTTACTATTATCTATAGCTATTTGTTCTAGGATTATTTTGTATAATGTTCAAACTGAAGAATTTGTTTTCAGCAAATGATCTGTAACTTATTTTTTGGCTGTAACACATTCCAGAAAATCTGGGACAAGTGGCAAAGTTAGAAAGTTGAGGAATGCTCATCAAACACCTCTTTGGAACATCCCACAGGTGAACAGGCTAATTGGGAACAGGTGAGTGCCATGATTGGGTGTAAAAGGAGCTTCACTGAAATGTTCAGTAGCTCACAAGTAAAGAAGGGTGACACCACTTTGTGAACAACTGCGTGAGAAAATACTGTAAATGAACAATGTTCCTTAACGTACAATTGCAAGGGAATGTAGGGATTTCATTTTCTATGGTCCTTAATATCATAGGTTCAGAGAATCTGGAGAAATCACTGCATGTAAGCGTCAAGGCCGAAAACCAACACTAAATGCCCGTGAATTTTGTCCCATCAGGCGGCCCCTCATCAATAACCGACATCGCTGCATAAAGCATATCACCACCTGAGCTCAGGAAAACTTCAGAAAACCACTGTGAGTAAATACAGTTCGGCGCTTCATCCTTAAGTGTAACTCAAAATGCTATTATTCAAAGCAAAAGCCATTTATTACCACCCACCTGGAAACACCGCCGCCCTCTCTGGGCGCGAACTCATTTAAGATGGACTGATGCAAAGTGGGCAGCCCGGTGGTCCAGTGGTTACCGCGTCAACCTCACAGTGCAGAGGTTGTGGGTTCAATCCCCGCTTCGGCCTCCCTGTGTGGAGTTTGCATGTTCTCCCCAGTTCAGGGTGTCCCTCGCCGACTGCCCGTAGACGGCTGGGATAGGCCCCCGTGACCCTTGTGAGGATAAAGCGGATCGGAAAATGAATGAATGATGCAAAGTGGCAAAGTGTTGTTTGGTCTGATGAGTCCACAATTTATTTTTTTCTCCCCCCAATTGTGGGTGTCGTGTCTTCTGTCCAAAGGGGAAAAAAATCACCCGGACTGTTGTGGATGCAAAATGTGATGGGATAGGCCTGTGTTACTGCCAATGGCATGGGGAAGTTGCACATCTATGAAGGCACCATTAATGCTGAAAGGTTCCAAACAAATTGAATTGAACATAATTTGCTAATTGACGGCCCGGTAGTTGACTGCTTAGCGTGTCGGCATCACAGTGCAGAGGTGCAGGATTCAATTCCGACTCCAGCCTTCCTGTGTGGAGTTTGCATGTTCTCCCCGTGCCTGCGTGGGTTTTCTCTGGGTACTCCAGTTTCCTCCCACATTCCAAAAACATGCATGGCAGGTTAATGGAACACACTAAATTGTCCCTATGTGTGAGTGTGAGTGCGTATGGTTGTTTGTCTGTGTGCCCGGCGATTGTCTGGCAACCGGTTCAGGGTGTGCCCCGCCTATTGCCTGAAGACACCCAGGATAGGCTCCAGCACGCCCTGCGACCCTTGTGAGGATAAAGTCGATCCGAAAATGGATGGATGGATGATTTTCAAATCATTGTATTCTGTTTTTATGTTTAACACAGCGTCCCAACATCATTGGAATTGGGTTTTATGTGTGAGTGTGTCTGTCGAACGATCGAGCGATGTTTAAAATATTTTTTGTGTGTGTGTTGGGTATTATGCATAAGGACGACAACCCAACTGAAAAAGTTGCCAAACAGGTGCAGGTGTTTTACACGCCCTTTTGGTAAACACTGACGACACCTGCAGGCCACCAGTTGCTATTACAACAGGTACACTATTTGATCGCAATTTTTTTTTTAAATGAGCCGTTACTAGTGCCGTCACCAGCTGTAAGCCACACTTGTGTTTGAGTGAGGAGGTGGTCTGCCTGCACATATTCACGTTGGTCCAACCCATTTCGAGTGAGTCCTGCCCCTTCTCTTAGCTGCACACTCAAGGTTTTCAGTTCATCCAAGCAGAAGCGGCGGACCAGCGGTGGCTGAATTGCTTTTTTGCACTCCCAAGAGGCAAACCAAAGCTTCAAGGTAGGAGACATATTCAATATTTACAGTGCACTCAGAGCTGTTCCTAACCAAAATATTAGAAACTGCCCTCAGTAGGCAGCGCCGTCCCTCACAGGGCACCAAAACAATGAATATTGTTAAATTTCACCTTAATACGAAAGTGGGCATTATTGTCATTGTAAATGCAACATTTACGACACAGCTAATTGGGTAGCAAGTGCCAAGTGAACCAATAAAGGAATTTCAGAATATTTTAGTCTGTAACTTTTTCATAAATGTCGATAAAAATATAAAACGTTCCTAAAAAGTATTCATTTTTTTAAAATAATAATCCTAAATGAAAAATTAGCTTAGTCCTTGTGGAGGCAGAATTTAAAAATAAGGACACAGCTCCCGCATTGGATCTTACGTTGTGGACTTACGTGAGTATATTGATTAAATACAAATCGTAATAAAGATTGATTTAAAATTTATTTCATTTTGTATTTAATGTAGACAAAATATTTTTCTTTTATGTCTTTTTTTTATTTGCCTAAATTTAATGAATTGGGTATCTTCAGGAAATAAGCAAACTACAAAATAGTTTTTAAAATGTGTTATATAATTATCTTTATTTAGCCAATTTAAAATACAATCAACACAATATAAAGAAACATTTTGGTTAAATTATATGAAATATTCTTACATAAACTAATACATTTTGATTTTGTTTCTCAGTTATCTATTTCATTTCCTTCAACAAATATTCTTTTCATATCTGTCTTTCTGACACCTCATGTGTGCACTCCACCATATCTTGCCTGAAATGACATATTCAAATGTTCTTGTCAGTGCAAATATTTGAAAAAGATCCTAAACCGGGCTCTATCCGCAGCCAGGCATGGATAAATGAAATAGAAATACACCAGTAGCTTCACCGGAGCGAGAAGGCTTTTGTGTCTGAATGTAGAAACACACACACACGCACGCAAAAGCTCTTTTTCCTCATTTGTGTTCACTGTGAAAAAATACAAAAATAATGTTCAATTACACTTGCACTGAAACTTCAGTCTGAGTGTCAAAGTTGACATTTTGGTATGTTTGAAATTCATCTGCAATTTACCTGGCTTGCCAATCGGCATGAAGAGTAAGTCAGCAAGTACATTTAGTGGCTGGCAGCTCTTCACAAAGCCTCATTTGTCATGTACTAGAAGAACTGGAAGTGTGCTATGCTTGTTCACTGTTCTTGGTTTCATCTAGTGCTGCTTAAAATTGTTGAAAAAGCTCAAATGTCAATGATATCATTGATTGCTTATCAGCCAAAGAAATACAAATGAATGAGGAAATCAAAGCACATTTTAGTGTGTGACATGTTAGTAAGTTGACATGTTTGCTGAAGAAATCAAATTAAGTGACCGTTGTAAAATGTCTCTGGTTGACACAGTTCGTGGATGAACTAAATGGTGATGGGGTCCCACAAACGCAGATACAAATCAAGCCCGTCACAAAAAATATTTAAGGAAAAAAAACGAAGGTCAAAATAGAACCAGAAATTGCTGGCTAAAAAAGCCAGGAAAACGAAACATGTACAGAAAACCCTTGCAAGAGGGGAATGTATCAGCAAAACCCGAAAATACACAAAACAAAATAGCAGGAGTCCAAACATGTGTCTTATCAACTTCTCTGCCCGTGCTTCTCCAGGTGTTTTCCAATCTGTCTCCCACTGTCGGAGGGAGAGAAGGACGACACGGAAGGATGATCGACCTGAGCTTCCTGACGGAGGAGGAGCATGGCGTCATTATGACCGTGCTGAGGAGGGACGCCCAACTCAAGCAGGCCGAGGAGCAGAGAATCAGGTTCATCATCATATACTGCCAGCATTAGGATGCTTTTGAAACCTTCCTTTTGAGCTTTTCACGGCCCGCCAGCCTTTTGTTCAAGACCCCTGGGATAGACTAACACGATAATAAGGTGGTGGCTGGGAATGTGACATGAAGAATTCCGTTCATGAACACGTGGGCTCACGGTCTGGTACACACAAGAATGTCAAACATTGCCTTTAATAGCCAGTCACAGCTAAGGGGGAGGTGGCAAAGCACCCGTGCACTGGCCACAGGATTAGGTACACCTGCTTTCTGGTGCCAGACTTAAGAGTAAAACAAGTACAACTGAAAAAGCCAAGCACAACTCATGTTTATCTATCTGTCTAAATGAAAGTTATCAAACTTTCATTTAGGTTGACTCATTTTGAATGCAAGCTTCTGTTAAGTGCATCTCAAATTTCAGAATTTGGGAGAAAAGTCATTTTTTTCCCAGTAGTTCAATTCAAAGAATAAAGCTTATAGCTTATACAGATTAAGGGGAAAGTCAAGTCAAAAATGTAAGCAATATGTTAAATGCACCCAGGCTAGTCTAAACATGGCAACATGACTACAATTGTGTTTGTGGAATATGAATCAAGCAGCAAAATCCACCCGTTTTTATCCATCTCAAGGGTCGGCCATTTTGCTACTTGGTGTCGACTGAAAATGGCATCATTGTGCTGAAGGACTCTGGTAACGAGCAATCACAGCTCACCTTTTTTTCTGGGTTTAGTCATGTGACGTTTGCAAGCTGAGCCACGATTGGTCGTTACCTGAGCCCTGAGCAACTGTGATGTCATTTTCTGTCGACAGCAAGTGGCAAAATGGCCGCCCCCTGAGACGGATGGATTTTGCTGCTTAAATCAAATTTCACAAATGTAATGTTCCTCACAATGCACTGTTTAGACTACTGTAGTTGGGGGCACATTGAACATCCTATCGTCAAGAACATTTTGGAGTTGACTTCTCCTTTAAATGTGTCGGAAAATGCTGTTCAGCTTGACACTTCCTAATTTCTATGTTCAAATTCATTTTAATTGTTTCTTAAATTGTCAATTTCTTGACATTGTGCGTTTGTTTGTTTTTTAGCTTTATTTTGCTCTGTGTGTTGTCAAGCTCAATCAGTGATTGTCAAGGCGTGGCCCGTGGCTCCCTCAAGTAATACGGGAAAGAATCACTGAATTACATGTTCAAACTGTGCAAAATGTTCCAGTAGGTTTACATTTTTTCAAATCCAATACAGCACATGTATTAAGTACACTTTTGATTGGAATCTTTTTTTATTTTTATTTTTTGCGATGGTTCTCAAACTGGGGTCGCCCCAAGGCGTCCGGGGACCCCAGTTTAAGAACCACTGCCTTAATGGACCCAATTGGACCTCCACGATAAAAGAACTGTGTTTCACTTTAAAGACGAAAATATTTCCATGAAATATTTTTTTAAAACTGTTTTTAAATGTTTATTTAAGAAGAATTTATTAAACTGGTGTGCAACACATTTCAACCGCATCATTATTACAGGACAGGTTTACATTTTCCTATATTTAATCAGTGTTAATGTTGAGAACTGCAAATGTTTTTGATCAGAAGTTCGATTTTCAGCCGTTTTTAGGTCACTATGGTGGAACTCTTGAGAGCCGAGCATTCTTTTTTGGGGGTGGGGGGGGGGCTACTTGGTGTAAGACGTTTGACAACAACTGAATATACAGTAAGTTTTACTTTTGGAATTTAATTGCTGAGAAATTTTCCACCATGTTCTCCCATTTTGGAGAACTGAATTAAAAAAAAACAAATCCAAATAGTTCATCCTTTAATGCTTGAGGAAATGAGTGATATGCATGACAATTGTGACTTTAAGAAGCATATTTCTAATAGATTATGAATGGTAAATTACTATGGTAATCAACCCTTTCATGCAGCCTGTAACCTGATAACATGATCAGCTGTCCACTGTGGTAACCGCTGTCCCTGAAAGGTTTAAAACTCGAGGTCTAGTTTGATACAGCATTGGATCCGTGCAGGTGTACCGAATGTTGTGGCCTTGGAATGTTTTTTACTCCAAATGGGGTTCAAAGTTCATCGAGCACCCAACTTGAAAGCCTTTTTAAGACAAGCGTCGGTGAAGAATGCGAGCAGACAATATGCTCTTCATCAGGATTTAAGTGGAGTCGGCTGGCCAGCGGAGTCTCTCAATGTGCGTGCGTGCGTGTAAGAGGATTATGACAACATCCCATAATAATTGCCCTGCCTTTTCATCACATGACACCGTCTTTTGTTGATTCGATTTCCACTCGATGGAGATGTTTGCCTCTTTCCCCCCATCCCAATCATGTGCTGATTCTTATTGAATCATCACATTTCTGTCGGCACGTAGCTTTGTTGCTCGTGGGAGGAAAAAGCGGCTTCGTAGAAAGTTTAAAGTTTAGTGTCGGGTATCTGCGACGAACGAGCCCGTGTACGTTTGACTCGGAGTGAAGAGGATTAACGTGTGATAAAGGGCCTCTTGAAGTTATGTGTGGAGATACGTTACTCTTAAAATGCGATCAGGATTATTGGAACTTCTCAACCCATTCGGGGACTAGAGCACAGTGCAGAAATGTCCCCTCTACACTTTGCAAATGTTCTCAGATTGTCTTGTTGAATATTTTATCAGTAGATTTCGGAAAAGAATTGTTAAAAGAATTTTCAACCGAAGATAAAAAGAATGGCAACAAACCACATTGAGTCTTAACCCATGTTAACCCTTTCAGGGCCAGCGGTTACTACAGTGGACACCTTATCGTGTTATCGGGTGACGGGGTGCATGAAAGGGTTAAAGGTTTTGATGGAGGCTTTCCAGATCTGTCATGTTGTCGTCATGTTCTCAGATGGCGGTGTAGTGACCAAACTAAAATTCCATTGGCTTGAAATGAAACTACAACAAGTTGACCGATAACAAACAGAAACACTTGACGGCAAACCACAGGGAGTCATAAGACATACAAAAGGTCTCTTATGAGGGCTTCCTAATTCTGTAATTATCTTGTTACCAACGTATGATGATTCTGACTATAATTTTTTGTTGTTTTTGCGGTTTTTGCTTGGTAATCTCACCATGCTCGACAACCCCCCCCCCCAAAAAAAACATGCCCAAAAATCAAGTGGCACCCATCCACACCTCATCTTAAAGGTCTCCATGAAGGTTTTCAAAATCTGTTCTTATATTGTCACAATGCTAGTATGTGATGACATTACCAAAAACATATTATTCATTAGTGTGTGTGTGTGTGTGTGTGTGTGTGGTTTGGTGGTTGTGTGTGTGTGTGTGTGTGTGTGTGTGTGTGTGTGTGTGTGTGTGTGTGAATACATTAATATTCTCTGTGCTATGTATCATTGAAATTGATAATGCATGAATTAAAGTATTCCCCCGCCGTCGCCACCAGGAAGCTGGAGAGCATCCTGAGCCAAGGTTCATCATCAGACTCCAAGCTGAAGTACCTGACAGGCCAGTGGTTCTACGAAGCCAAGTCTCGCAGACATATGGACAAGATCCATGGCTCCGAAATCATCCTGGCCTCCATGAAGCAGAGGAGCGCTTCAGGTAGGTGCAGATGGATGCACCTCAAAACATCTAGTTTTTTTTTTCCCTCGTATTTGTCTTTAAAAAAAAAACATCGAAATAATTCAATGTACCCTGTGGATGAGGAGGATGCATCGAGTGGATATTGTGAATAGTTCGACATAGAGGAGATGGCAAGACTCCCTCACCCTGAAGTGTGTCTGATAATCCCTTACAGAGGCTTCATATGTTTTCGTCCTGTTGCAGAGGGATCTTATAGATCGGAAAGACTGAGAGCAGCCAGCAGTCCGAGTTGTGATGTGGAGGCACCACAGAAACCTGCCAGATGTTTGGACATGCCACTGGAATTAAAGTACACTTCCTCTTCTTTGAATTTACACTTTGACAACAGTCGACACAAATATTAGTTTTCCTGGACATGGGTTGCTAAGGCGGAATCGATAGGAGTCAAAACTTGGAAGTGAGCGGAGAAAATGGTCATTTTAATAGAAACATTCAAATCCATTGTGTGAAAATGTTGACGTCTTTTAAAAAAAAAAAATACAACTTTTGTTATTGTCACCTCTTTTATTTGTCTTAACATGACATTTTTTACTGTAACCAAAACAACTAGGCCTTTTATTCTTTCAACTTAACTATCAAAAAAATACAATTATTTTTTTTTTTTTGTAGGATTCCAAAATTTTTCCCGTCAAAGTGTGAACTTGTCTCAAAACAGCATGACTTTATTCTGGGAACAGTAAAACTTTCTCTCCAAAAAGCAACATTACTACTACTACTGCAGCTCTTTTTCAACACACTACTTTTTTTTCCTCTTAATGTATGTAACAATTTATTTCTCATTGTCTTGTGAGTTTTCCCATGTGGAAATCTCTTAAAGTCTCAAACAAAGAATAATTCCTCTGCTTGAAGCTTCCCCCACACTACCTGTGTGTGGTAATGAGTCCGTGTGTGTTTGTCTTGTGACTTGCCGCATGTAAACAAAGGTGCGCCAAGAAGGAATATGTGACTTTTTACGAGGCCGGTAGCCTGCACGGGTGCTCTGAATACTGTACTGTAAGTCCATGAGTTCCAGTGTTCTCCTGTGGCGTGCGTGTCAAGCAAAGTGTTTAACGCAATAAAACTCTTTGCGTCATTGCCCCTGAAAGAGAAATGGCTACTCATTTTGGCACTTGTAATTCCATGAAAGGGAATGCAATGTTTTCTGATATTGTGATGATTTTTGGTTGGATCTAAATTGGATAAAGTTTATTGATTCCTTGTGAAATCTTTTGGAGGGGACGTTGACTTTTTGGGTTCAAAATGTGGCACTTCCAAGAGATCGTTCATTGTGCTTTCTTGACTCAGTAAATATTTGACTTTTTTTTTTTTTGTCCAGCCTTGTGCTCAGAAGAGTCCTGGTGGTTTCTCAAACTTCTTCCATCTACCGATGACCAAGCTCATTAGGGTCTTTAAAGTACAAATAAAATTAGTACCCTTGAGACAATCCTCTCACACAGGTCTCTTGCATGCACTTTCATCTATGGGGACCATCATGATGTACCGTAGCCAGGCCTGTGCTTTTCCAAGTCACATGGTGGTTGGACAACTACGCCAGAGACCTAACTGCTTATTTTAAAGTCAATTTTCTGTGATACGTTCACTTTTAAATTGTTCATGCTTAATATATTTATTTTATTTTCTCTGTAGTTGTGCAAAGAAAGACGATATGACGTCAGCAGTCCATTCTCCAAGAATGGTAGGCATGTTTGTTTTGGAAAAATAAACATTTGCTCCTTGTGCGTCAGGATGTTTTCTACAGTAATTTTCTTGTTGGTCCTACTGTGTTTGTTTTCCCTTCCAGACAAGACACAACCCTTTCAATCGACCTTCCCTCATTGTAGTCGAGCCAGCCGAACGGCTCTCTGAGACAGGTGAGCAAAAATTATTCAGTTATACCAATCCCAACGCAATGTTTCCAAATGGTATTTCTCCTTCCTTAGAGGCTACCTCCCCCCTGATGCGTCAGCAACATGGTGGGAGCAGTCAAACATCGGGGACCTCCATGACATCTGAGGGCTCCTCTGCAGGGTTCAGGCCCATCCCCAAAAAGAGGACATGCATCTCGAAACGAACCTCAAGCGTGTCGGGCAGCAGCGGCACAGCCCCTGACCTTCGGTTGGTTTCGGTCGGGTTCCTGCCCGCCCTTAGACGAAGCCTCAATCAGGGCTCAAATGGAAGCTCCACCCGATCCATGGGTGAAGTCGCTGGGTCGACCCACTCGTCTGCTTCTATAGAGATTCCTCAGCAGCTCCTATGTGACGGTTCTCAGGTTTTATCTCATTCCAGTCTGGAGGGAGGCAGAAAGCCATCTTTGGTTACAGCTGACAGGTAAGTGGAAACCTCCCTATTATGACACAGCAAGTGCTTCTATGGGCCCTGAGTGTGGAAAAAAAAAAATCCAGCACTCATAACATCGTAAAAGAATCCACTGTATTTTCGCTCATGGAGTCAGCACTTCATCACCAAGCTGCTGAATTACACTTGACATTTAGTGTAGCAGATCTGTGCATGTGGTGCATGCAGTGGACAAATCGTGAATACCACCTGACTCGCGTCGATAACCTTGCCAAACATTTGAGTGCTTTTTATCCGAAGCGCACACTGACAACGCCTTTGACGAATGCTAATCTGTGCTCGCACTGCAGCTCTGCTTACCTTTTGAATTTGACATGATAGAACGACTGTGTACTCTGACTGTTGCTTGAAGATGGTGGATCACAGAGAGAAAATTCCGAATGACCCACTCAGAGGCACATTTGCAGAACTCTTACAAGCTTACAAAAGACAGAAAAGATTTACACGGTTGTGTAATTTCACATTTGATGAGGTGGCAGCCAATGTAGCATGACATCATGTCCATGTCCCACTGGTAAGGATGTTTTCTTTAACTTCTACTTCGTAAGAAATTATTATTTTTTCTTCTAAATAGTATCAGACCAAAATTTAAAAGTATAGATAAAATAGGAACATCCAGCCTTCAATTCAAATGCATTTATTCAGTGGGAAAAAAAATCCCACAAAAAGAAGTTATAGTATTCTTTTCCATGATGCTAATACTTTACAACCCTCGTTGGCAACAAGACAGCATCTAATCTAATCTGTCCACATGTAAAATGTGCGTAAAGCTACTAAAAACTAACATTTGCTGCTGCTATTGCACCCTTTGTGGAACTGACTCGCTTCTGTCTTCTGATTGGCTGAAGTCCTGATGGTTATTGGTTATCACACCTGTTGCTAGCGCAGACTTTGCTGGCTTCATTTTGCCATACACGTATGTTTAGATTTTTAAACACCATTGTACATATGGCTTTAAAAAGACTATTCATTTATTCATCACATGTACTAGAGGTGACGCATTACTTGACGGAGACACGGCACAGATGATCGAAGACAGTTCCACCCACCGAGAGCGTCTGACCGTAGGAAGAATGCAGGATTCTGATCCAGTGATTGGCAGCAGTGTGATATCTTCGGTGAAGGAGCCAGAATGGCGAAGAACTGCCGGTAAGTCTTGATCTGTGCGGTCATTAGTCAATGAACGAAAATGTGTTGTCTCTTAAGACTTGCAGCCTGTGTTAGGGAAAGGCAGATGCTACCTTCCTACGAGAGCTCATGTTCCTCTTACGGGTTATTTTCTTTACTTTTAGACCCTCCAATATCCTATGACATCAACTTTATTGAGCCCTCCCATCAGAAGAGGTCTCAACAGAAACGCTCATTCAAGTTGACCACGCAGATCTCCAGTCCCACAGGCAACGATGAGGATTCCATCTCAAAAGTGCTCGACTGGTTTAACCGCAGCACTGACAGCAGCGATTGGCTGAACGGCAAAGTTCGGCCAGAGGTCTCAAGGAACCCGGTCAGAAACCGTGAGACGCATGTGCTGGGAAGCGAGAAGATCTCAAAGAAAGATGTTGCAAGTATTCGGGAGAAGGAATCAGTTGAAATGACGACAGGTCAGTCAGAAGGACCGGCCAACGAGATGTTGATCGATGCGAAAAATGTTGACGGAGAAAACCACGACACCTCTGAAATGAAATCATTTGGGGAGAACACTAACAAATACCCCCAAACCATGACATCCACAACACCCGGAGACAACGCCGTGACAAGAGAAGGAAACGAGAAGACGCCAAACATTCATTCTGGCGTATTCAATGATAAGGTAACCTACGTTGCAAATGTGGTGAATGGAAGTCAGCATGTGGGATTGAAACATGACCAAGAGTTGGAGAGTTTTGACCTGGGGAACCCTGATTGTATGACTGCTAATCCCCAAGTAGCGGAGAGAAAAGGTTCAGACGTTGAGCTTTTGTTTGTTGAGCAACTAGCACCAAAATCAACTCTGCGGTCTAGTCCAGAGTCTCAGGTCTCTTTAGGTCAACCAGAAACGCTTCACCAGTCCAAAGATCCCCCAAGTCCAGAGTCAGAGAAGATCCATTTGTCTCGAAGCCACCATTTTCCAGACCTCAAGACTTGTGGAAACGATGGAGAGAACATCTGCACAACACCTGGGAATTCCAGCGAAGACCATGTGCAGTCACCCAAAACTAGAGACGCAGATAGTCCTCATTCCCCCAAAAGACAAAAGCATCCTCGGCAAGAAAGCACAGCAGAGAAGATCAAGCAGCTAAAATTTTTCTGGGAGCAGGAGGCAAGCAAGCCCTCGTTTAATGGTAGTAAACCCAAAGAGATGCGGGGTGCAAAGCTGAACAAGAGGTTCACGAAATCAGAGTTTGACTTGCGGGCCATTGCCAACAATTCAGGCAGTGATGGGGAAGACTCCAATAGAGGTGATTTGACTGGTCTGCCTCGAAATCAGAGAATAGATAAAATGTCGCCCACACTTGGCAGGAGCCGGGCACAGTTCAGCAGTCTGCTAGAGTTCTGGGATGACGCCACCACAGACTCAAAGCCCAAAGGCCTCAAAAGACAAGTCAATATTTCGCCACAACCTCAAGAGTTACATGATTCTGAGCCCGAGCCACTCCACGTGTCTTCCGTTGAAACAACTCACGTTGCAGCCAACGACAACAAAAAGAACCTACCAGAGTCGGGTCTGCCGAAAGAACCGAAAAAAATCTTGAAAGACTCAAGCAGGCAAGAAAGAGACGCAAGACCACCACCAACTCCAACTAAGGAAGCTCGTTCTCCCAGGAAAAGAAAGGACAGTTTCAGCCATTCCAGCAGTCGCGGTAGGTCTTTGCGTCGAGCCTCCAGCATGTTTGCACTCGTTGATCCGGAAGAACCGACGCTGAAGATCCATGTCAGCCCCGTCAACTCCCAAAGCAGGAAGCAGAGCGGCGATCGCGCTCAGAGCATCAAGCAGGCCTCGGATGGAACCGTGACCCCCCTCGCCAGGGCCTTCGTGCCCCGAGACTACAACCACTACTTGGGGCTGGCCAACGAGCCGGGTACCCTGCCACATGAGGAGGAAGCGTTTGAAGGTTTTGGTGGGCCTATGAGGACCAGCACTCCAACAGCCTCAGAGGAGCGAAGATTCAATAAGAGCACCAGAATGAGTCCGTGCCACGCGTCAATAAATAACAGCAGCACAGATGCTGATCCCGAGTCACCTATAACCAGCACGTCCGAATCCTGGTCCAACTCGAGGAACATTTTTAAATGTAAGCGTTATCCATCGATCCGTGTTCTATTCTGCTTATTCTATCAAGTCCTGCCGAAGGGAAGCATCTGTCAATGACGAGGCACGTGCAGTCTCCTCCAAAAGTATTGGAACGGCGAGGACAATCCCTTTTCTTGTTGTGTACTGAAGACATTTAGGTGTCAGATTAAAAGATGAATATGAGAGAGCAGTTCAGAGGTCCAGCTTTTATTTCATGGTATTTGCATGTAGAGGTTTTAAACACCTCAGGGTGGAGCGCCTTTTGTTCGACGCCGCCCACTTTTCAAGTGAGCAAAAGTATGGGAACGGACATTATTCGATGAATTTGAAATGAATGAGATTTAATATTTGGTGGCATAACCCTTACTTGTGTGAACTTCATCCAGCCTGTGACAAATTAACTTCACCAGACTGTTGCATTCTTCATTTGAAATGCATTTCCACGTGCCTCATGTACAAAGACTTGCGTGGCTTTCATATTAAAACAGCGTACCACCCAAATCCAGAAAAAGTCGCATGCACCCACAAAAAAAATCCAGATGCATTAATCTGTATGTACGGATGAATCAAATCAATTTCTTCTCATACATCTCAATCAATGCAGAATCGTTGGAGTAGGAGACTCCTCACTCTCCACGCCCCATATGAATATGCAAATTAGTACAAGTAGTGCTTGTCGGTGGGACTGATCTTGCTGCATGCTCAGATAATCGCGTTTTTAAGCCATGGGTAACAAATGGAAAAAAAGAGGAACTTAACAAAATGTGAGTTGGAGATGCTTGTAAACAAAATTGAGGCCAGAAAACCAATAATTTTTCGCACGCTTTTGCTTGGGAGTCAACAAGATCCATGATAAAAATATTTTGGCATTTGTCGGCCATCGCCAATAGTGGCTGTATCCCGATGTGATCACAGGGGCTTCATTAAAAAAAAAAAATAAAAAAAGTCGATCCACACAACCAAAGTCTCCAGTCCTCCCCTGTCAGCGAAAAAATTTCGGGTCACAACCACCGCCAATACTGGATGAATGCATGTGTTAGGGGAGCATCACTTTGTAATTGTGGATGTTTTAACTGAAAACATCCACATGGAAAATCAAAATATATCCCCCCATTGTGTTGGTAGTGTGTTTTGAGTCATTGTCTTTATTGCATGATGAAGATTCTTCTGATTAAATGCATTTTTCTGTAATTTACCAGACAAAACAGTTTTGTAGACTTTAGAACTCATTCTGCTACAGCCATCGTGAGTTACATCGCCATAAAGACTAGTGTGCCCGTTCCAGAAGCATCCATGTAACCCCAAGTCACGCCATGATCTCCACCATGCTTCACAGATGAACTGGTGTGTTTTGGATCATTCCAAAACGTTTGTGTGTCATCTTTGTACTTGTTTGACAAATCCAATCTGGCCTTCCAATTCTTTTTTCCCCCTGTTCTAATTGACAAAAACATAAGAGAAGCAATATGAAAACTGAGTTGTCATGAAAATGAAGCTACAATATCTCTGATGAAACATTTGTTAAACAAACACAAGACACGTTACTGTATCCGTGTCTGTGTTATCTTTGTTTGCCAAGGTTAGTCTCTTGTCAAAACTCAGTCTTTGATGTTTGGCTTGAGGGTTGGGAAAGTTCTTCAGGCACACCAGTAATGCTAACATTTTCTTTCTTTCGCTCTGTTTGTTTACTACATTAAGCACAGTGGTCATTTCTTGATATTACTTGTACAGTATGATCGAAGAAACTGCACAGGACTTCATCCGCGCTCGCTCTGACAATTCCTAATAACACAGTCGGATATTATTCACTTCACCTGCTTTCTGGAGGATGATCAACAGGTGGGCAGTGTCATTATGATCCTGGGGATGCACTGCTCTATTGATGTACTCAAACTATGAGAATACATTTCAAGTTTAAATTTCATTTCATTTTATCCAAATGAGTGACTTCCTTGCATTAACATAATCCCGTCACAGTATGTGCACCGTTTAAGTGTTTGTGTCAAAACAACTGCTGTGAACAAGCTAGCTAGCAGTGAACTAAGCACAATCGAATCAAGCTGGTCCTATATTATTTTTGAAATCACTGCTTCGAGTCATAAATTTGCACCCCCTTTTTACCATTGCCAGGCAAAAATGATGATGAGGAGGAGAACCCAGTGAGGAAAGCGCTGCGGCGAGCAGAAGCCCGGCCTAAAGGGCTAGCTAAAAGTATGGAAGATCTGGCAGGATCTTTATCACCAAGTGAGCATCATCATCATCAACATCATCCTCAGTTTTTTTTTCTTCCCTTTAATTACACTTGCATAACTTAATCCTCTCTGACAGGACAAGAGAGAAGACAAAAGCCGAAGACTGACATGAGGCAAATCGGTGACGGTAACAATCTCAAATCATGTCGTAAATATTTAGGGCTTGTGTTTAATTTCCTCAGCTTGCTCTACCGTTTTACTGTGTCATAGGTCCCACGGCGCTCCCTCCTTCTCGCTTGTTTTTAGGCCAGGCGCACCTAAAGAAGATGAGCAAGTCTGTCCCCTCGTTCTTGCAGAGGGAGGTAAAAAGAAGCGCAGTGTCGGCATGCTCCTTGCACATCCCTGCATGCATGGCTCTCCATGCATGATGCACCACGTGTATGTTGCAGGATGACAGCCCCATTTACGAGGACATTTTCCACCCGATGGACTCCTCCTTTGACTTGGCCTCTGTGTCATCTGTACGTCTCACTCACTGCTCCATGAAACGCTTACACTAACTATGCTTGCTATAATGCTACGCGACTTACCGTATTTTCCGCACTAAAAGGCGCACCTAAAAGCCTTCCATTTTCTTAAAAGCTCACAGCGCCCCTTAAAATCCGATACTCCTTGTGTATGGTCGTTAGGTAATATTTCGACCCCAAAATGGCTCCTTGCTCGAGACATGCTGACAACGCAGAGTTCAAACTTAAGGCGATCGGTTACGCAGTTGAACACGGAAATAGAGCAGCAGCAAGAGAGTTCAACGTTAACCAGTCAATCTTATAACTTGCTGTTGGTTAAGTGAACTGTGTCGCTGCTTTATTAAATACGTTTTACTGACATCTGATTGTTCTGTTTGTGTTTCTTTGAACGTAGCTCCATCTAGTGGACGCATTGTAGATTGCGTTTTATAATACCGTGCGCCCAATGTATGAAAAAAATTACAAAATAGGCCATTCATTGAATGTGTGCCTAATAATCCAGTGCGCCTTTTAGTGTGGAAAATACGCGACAAGTTCTGCCTAATGTGATGTTCACGGGCAGACGTCTAAGAGTTCACTGTTGCTAACGAAACTGCTAACGCACCCAAAAACCCATACTCACTACAGGTTGCAAAGATGATCTTATGTTATTTCACCCAGTCTGCATCAGTCCCTTTTTTATTTTTTTATTTTTTTTATTTTGTCTTAAACTTGTCTTCCCTTGAAATGAAATTGTCACATACAGAGAGCTGAGATTCTCTTGTGTGTGCTGGCTGGCAGTTCAGCGGCAGTGTGATGACCATGGAGAGCGGTGACTTTGGCAGCGTGGACGTGCAAGGGAGCATCCAGTTCTCCATCAACTATGTGCAAAAGCTCCGAGAGTTCCACATCTTCGTGGCCCAGTGCCGAGACTTGGCGGCAGCGGACCCCAAGAGAGGCCGCTCAGACCCGTGAGTCCTGTCGAGGAAGCACTTTTAACGTAGACTCTTATCTCAGGAGTCGGAAGTCTAAGGTCCACATTGTACAGTATATGGCTGTATTTGATTGGTCCCAACCACAGCGATATTCAAAAGCGGTTGTCGTGCAGTTTCGCAACTGGCAACATGAGCTATAAACCACCAGCATTCCAGACAAAATCACATATGATTGGATATTTCTCCTCATCATCTGAAACCAAATTAAGTCTTCACTGCGGCCAGGTTGCAAATTACATTGGAGTCTTGATGGATTTGAGTGGAAAATGAAAAATGAAAAACAACTTTTATCTTTCATGTGCAATGTCATGAGGCAATATAATTAAGTTTTAAACCCATTTGCCAACAGAATAGCGCTTGATGTGTATTGTCACATCACCAACGAGTTTAAATGGAAACCCAGAGAGCTTCCTTATGAACTTTCGAGATTTTGGCTCTCCAAAGTAAAATCATGTTTGAAGCAATTGACTATATGCCAGCGTTCGACTCCATCAGCCAAACTATTTTCCAATTGTCATCGACTCTGTATATTTGAAACTAAATACTTTTTCGGGAGGCACAATGGTCGACAGCTTAGCACGTCCGCCTCACAGTGCAGAGGTGGAGGGTTCGATTCCGGCTCCGGCCTTCCTGTGTGGAGTTTGCCTGTTCTCCCCGTGCCTGGGTGGGTTTTCTCCGGGTACTGCGGTTTCCTCCCGCATTCCAAAAACATGCATGACAGGTTAATGGAACACTCTAAATTGTCCCTAGGTGTGAATGTGACTGCAACTGGTTGCTCGTCTATGTGTGCCTTGCGATTGGCTGGCAACCAGTTCAGGGTGTCCCCCGCCTCTTGCCCAAAGACAGCTGGGATAGGCTCCAGCATGCCCCCGACCCTCGTGAGGATTAAGCGGATTAGAAAATGGATGGATGGATAGATAGATTTTTTTTAAAGTAAAATTCAAAAACATTAAACATATTAAAAAAAACATAAAACAACCAAAGTATTTTTCAACTGTGAAAATGAATATTTTACAGCAGCTCAAAATGGGGGGTGGGGGACATAGGTACCTGATGGTAGCCAGCTGCTATTCCTCATGTGATAAAGAATTTTAGCTCCCAACCAAATTTGTGTGTGTGTGTGCTTTTCCCAGCTATGTCAAAAGTTACCTTGTTCCTGACAAAATTCACCTTGGCAAAAAGAAAACATCTGTCAAGAAAAAGACACTTAATCCGACTTTCAATGAGATCCTCAGGGTAAGTGGACACAGACACGCGCTTTTCTCATATTTAATCTACACAGCGTGCTAATATCTACCGCACATTGTTGTTGTTATTGTCATTCATTTGCACCCACATGGTTTTTCAGTATCGCGTGAGCAGCGAGTATCTCAGGACCCAGACGCTGGTTCTCTCTGTGTGGCACCATGACACGTTTGGCCGAAACAACTTCTTGGGCGAGGTGGACACGGACCTCTCCAAGTGGGACTTTGACCACACCCACATGAACGACTTGCCGCTGAGAGCCAGGGTAGAATGCACACACAAGCACACGTATATCCACAGACGCAGTGGAAGCTGCAATGTTGCCCATTTCAAAAGAATTATTTTAAATAATTTTTATTTCTGGTCTGAAAGCTAACTCAAAATGTCAAGCTAACTCATATGGTCACAACACAGTTTAAAAAAAAAAAAAAAACTATATGCAGTCAGTCCCCTTCAGCCGCTTGGTGCTCATGACCAGGGTCTTACGTTGATCCCTTCTCCGGTACTTATGCGCGATCTTGTGTTGAGACCCAAAAGTACACGTCACAAATAGAAAATCTTTTAATGTAGCTCCAACAATTTTCAGGAATCTTGCAGCCTCGTGCTTGTTTTGTCCTCTGTTTTAGACAAGAAGAACTCTGACGCCTTCAAGTGGGCGAGGAGAGATGAGAGTGGCTGTACGCTTCCTGCCCAAGGTCATTCACAGTGAAGGTATTATAAAATAATCATAAAAAGTAAAATTTTCCTTAAATTGAGACATCAAATTTTTCCCCCGTCCATTTAGGTTTTATCATGATTTTTTTCCCCCCTCTTGCTTCCTGGAAATGACATTGTCGTATGTCCAAATTTAGTCAATTTAAATTTTTTTTCCCCACATCTATACTATTGCTCGGTCTCCCATGTGGGTCTGCTATTTTTACAAATTGTTGACCAATCTGAAGTGTTTACAACAGCTACCTATCTTTGACGATGCACTGTTAAATCGCTCAAAATTTTTTGGGGGGGTGGGAGGTCCTGAAAAGTGATGGTTTCGGAGATGAGAGGAATGCGGCTTTTCTTTTGTCGTGGGTGGGTCTGATAAGGGGTTCACTGTGATGGGTGGAACTGATCAATCTGCCAACCCTTCTCAAACTGCCGAATGATATCCAAAATTTGCCATTTTCAGCATTTTGCCACATGCTGTCGACTGGCAACGACATCACATTTACTCAGGAAACGACCAATCACGGCTTGGCATGCGAACGTCACATGAGCCGTGATCGGTTGTTATCTGACCCTCCAGCAAGCACGTGTGATCTCATTTCCAGTCGACAGCAAGTGGCAAAATGTGTATTTAAAGGTGTCGATTGTACATGAAAAATAGTGACCTGATCAAGTTCATTAGTGACAAAATAGTCACTTGTTACTGCACAAAATGGCCAATTAAGTATCACATAAACCTTTCGGGGACAGCGGTTACTACAGTGGACAGCTTATCAGGTTACAGGTTATCATTATTTGTGCATGAAAGGGTTCAAATAGTGTCTCCCTTTCTCGCTTTAGCTAACGACGCTCCCATCACCGGAGAGATTCATATCTGGGTGAAAGAATGCAAGAGCCTGCCCTTAATCAGAGCCACCATCGACCCTTACGTGAAATGGTACGCACTGCACAAGTTGGAAATCATTAGCGCTGATGTCCAAATGTATTGACTCCTTTCTGGTGCCGTTTCCAGCTTTGTGCTGCCCGACACTAGCCGCAAGAGTCGTCAGAAGACGCGTGTGCTGAGGAGGACGGCGGATCCCGTGTTCAACCACACCATGGTATACGACGGCATCAGAGAAATGGACCTCGCCGAGGCCTGTGTGGAACTCAGCGTCTGGGACCGGGACAAGCTGGCCAGCAGCCTGCTGGGCGGACTCAGGCTCGGAGCTGGCACGGGTACTGCAGTTGAACACAATCGAGTACTTAGAGGCGAGGTTATTTTGATGAACAAAAACTACCAACGTAACTTAAACTAAAATTGTAAAAACTATTTTGTGAACGAAATAAAACTAAAATTAAAAACGCTTGTCAAAAAAAACGAACACTAACTGAAACTACATTTTGCTATTTACCATGCTGACAAAATGGCGTCAGATTTCCGGGGTTTTCACTTCAGGAAAACGATTACTTTGTTGAATGTACGAAATACCAAATATTTTTTTCATGCTTTTTTAAAAATTTATTTTGTTTAATTACTTGTGACATAAAAAATATTTCATTTAAGATTTTCTAAATTTACTTTAGGGCGGCCCAGTGGTTAGCACATAGACCTCACAGTGCAGAGGTCGTAGGTTTGATCCCGGCGCCGGCCTTCCTGTGTGGACTTTGCATGTTCTCCCCGGGCCTGCATGGGTTTTCTCCGGGTACCCGGTTTCCTCCCACATTCCAAAAACACGCATGGCAGGCTGATTGAACACTCTAAATTGTCCCCAGGTGTGTGTGTGTGAGGGGGTATGGTTGTTCATCTCTGTGTGCCCTGCGATTGGCTGGCAACCGGTTCAAGGTGTCTCCCGCCTACTGCCCGAAGATGGCTGGGATAGGCTCCAGCACCCTCCACGACCATTGTGAGGATAAAATGGATGGATGGATTGACCTTTAACCATGCATTTGGAAGTCCATGTTTTTAACCCCCTGGGACAAACACACGCAAGACAGTCAAGGGCGTGTTTCCATCGGTCGTCGGTGAAATGGGCGTCCGTTAGTGACGGACTAAAAGCTCTGTTGGCACACCCACAGACGAAAATCCACCTCCATGCTTCGTCCGACATTTTTTTTGGGAAGTCTGTCCTCATTCGTCAGAAAAACGGGCATCCGTCAGTGACGGATTGATGGAATGCCCACATCTGGAAGTTATTTGTATTCTTCATGTTGTTATTTGTTGTTACCCTGTCACAGTAGTAATAATGGCGGTAGTAGTACTTATACTAGTCGTAGTTTGTGGTTAGTATTGTCTTTCGTGACCACCTCCAGTATGTATTGTGAAGAATGGAAACAACAGATCTTTTAACTGTACTGAATCATGAAATTCATCTTACTATAAAGATTCAATCTCTCTTCAGGAAGGAGTTACGGCTCGGCGGTGGACTGGATGGACTCCACTCCTGAGGAGGTGGCGCTGTGGGCGCGCATGGCGGCGTCACCCAATGAATGGGCAGAGGCCGTGTTGCCGTTGCGTATGATGAGCTCGGCCAAAACGGCCTTCAGATAAGTTGACGTCGACATTTTCCTTGCAATACAGCTTTCAAAAGTAACATTTGTTAATCCTTCAACCAAAAGCCATCACGACTTCTTGATCGATCATTTTTCAACGAGCCAAAGATGAACAAACGAGAACCAAGGGAGCTTAAAAAAAATGTCAAACACAACTCCCTCATTTTAATGTGTTAAAGTCATTCACTCCCAACAAGAGGCCCATTTGTCGAACACGTGTTAAATCGTTGAATGAATGTGTCATTGTCGCCTGTGTATTACTGCAACTTTCACCTTGGACACGCACTGATGCAACTCTTGCATGAAAGCATTCTTTCAACTGCGTGGCCGTAGCCCGGGATGAAGTCCCACTTTTTGTGTATGCAAATGGCTAACCAGTTGTGCAAAGCGGCAAACAAATACAGTTCACATTGTAAATGTTGTAGTAACCGCGACTCTGGATGGATGTCTTCTGCTTTCATGACACAGCAGAGCAAAGACTCCTGAAGCTTCTTTCAGCTACAAGTACAGAGACATAAACCAAACTGGAAAACCATGATTTTCTGGCCTAACACTGTTCATTATTTTAAGGGATTTAAAATAAATAAACAGACGAAGAAACAAGAAAAGTTTTGCTTGTAAAAATCAGCACAAGATAGAATAAACCATAAAAAGTGTATGTTACTGAAAACTGTTTTTTGGAAAACAACCCAAACTTGTACAGTTCATATAAATAATTTGGGAGCGGGGGGGGTTTTAAAAGTTGTATGTTACTTGGAATTATTTATTTTAGAAAATAACCAAACGTTGTTTGTCTCATAGAATCATTTATTCAAAGTTGCAAGTCAACAAACAAAGGTTTTACATTAAATTACGTTGAAAAACTGAACTAAAGTTCAACACTACTTAGATTTGGTAAAAATAAATAAATTGTACGTGACGTTTTTTTTTTTAAGTTGTACTTCACTAAGAGTAGTTCATTTATTTTTCAAAGGAACAAAACCTATGTTAGAATAATTTACAGGAAAAAAACAAAAGTGGGATATTACTTTAATTTGAAGATTGAACACAAGTTGTACATGAGAATAATTTCCCCAATTTTTTTTAAAAAATATAACAAATTTTTTGGCAAAAGCTTGATCGAATATTTTTGTAAAAATAATTAACGAATATAATCCTAAAGTTTCAAACCTTTGTACTTTTACCCCTCTGGAGCTTGGTTAACATTTTCCCTGGCTATAGCCCTGTTTACAAGCTATCCAACTTCTGTAGCTCATTGTAACATGACTACACATTACTGTATCGCTTTAATATATTGATGGATGTATTGGTTACTGTGAAGCATGTACTGTATATAATACAATACATCTATATTGATATGGCGATTTTACAACAGCTGTAGCTGGAACAGAAATTCAGAACCTTTTGCAATTTACTAAAAATACTCGACACTCTTGGCATTTCTTCAAAACACTTTTTACAATCGCAGTATTTTCACTTCAATGGCTGAATTTTGACTGCATGCATGTAATGAACTGTTTCCACATGAATAAAACTTCAAGTGACTTTAATTTCTACATATATATTAGTGATTCTGTACTGTCATCACTTCCTATATGATACCAACAATATTTTTGTTGATGTTCACACTAAACTACAGAGACGGACAACACATTTCTTCAATTTGCGTCTGTTAAAGTTTGCATTTACAAATAAGGTGCATTTGAATAACGTGTCCTAGGGAAAAAAAATAAGCTAAACATGGTCAATATTCAGAAAAAAGAATTTAGAATCTAAAATGGGACAAGATGACGATATTAATGATGACCGCCACCACAAGGTCACTGTAGGGTCTCCTGGATACACCTGAGGAATGAAAAAATATACACATCCATTAGAATCATCCATACATCCATTTTCTAATCCGCTTATCCTCACGAGGGTCGCGGATGTACTGGAGCGTTATCCCAGCTGTCTTCGGGCAGTCGGCGGCACACACTCTGAACTGGTTGCCAGCCAATCACAGGGCACACAGAGACGAACAACCATCCGCGCTCACACACACACCTGGGGACAATTTAGAGTGTTCAATCAGCCTACCATGCATGTTTTTGGAATGTGGGAGGAAACTGGAGTACCCAGAGAAAACCCACTCAGGCCCGGGGAGAACATGCAAACTCCACACAGGAAGGCCGGTGCCAGAATCGAACCCTGCATCTTTGCACTGTGAGGCGGACGTGCTAAGCAGTTGTCCACTATACTTACTATGTAAGGGCCAAATATGGAAAATACGCAAGGAATTTAGTTTCCCAGTTTCAACCCGTCCAGAGGAACGTAAACAGTGACCAAGAGAGGGAGACAGAACGAAAAGCCGACATTTTAGATGTGCAAGGAAAAGAATAGGGAACAAATTCAGTTACTTATGACTTCATACCAATGGCTTTTTTTTTCTAAATAAAGACACATACATTCTTACCATAAGAAGCTGTGTTAGTTTGAAAATCTGAAAAGAAAAACCAAAAAAGACATGAAATCAAACACAATGTGTGCATGACTGAACTGAATTCCCTTTTAGTTTGATTCATTTCCGAGGGTGAATAAAAAGACGTTCTATTCCAGTCGCCATTTGTGGCCAACTTCACTTTTTTTTTTTTTTTTTTTTAAATTAGCCTGCCGCACATTCCCTGACAGTATTCCCTCACTATTTAATTTACTTGACTGCTGTCACATGCATAATAATAATTTAGCACTTGATCACCAATCATGGCAAGCTGGAATTTAGACTTTTTTTTAAAAATATGTTTACCCGCTTAGCAATATGTTGACCATCGAAAGGTGAAGTGAGGCCTTCCATCCATTTTTCTGTCTGTGATTCTCAGTGGAAAAAGTTTGGTCATCCTTGGTTTATATGGAGTGTGTGTGTGTGTGTGTGTGTGTGTGTGTGTGTGTGTGTGTGTGTGTGTGTGTGTGTGTGTGTGTGTGCGCGTGCATGCGCAGGCGAGTGGGAGGTTTTTGAAGCAGCACTTTTGGGAGCATGCAACAGCGAGGAAATGACTCGCATCAATCAAAGAAGGTGGCATTAGCGCCTCCCCGGGTGTCGCACGGCTCCGACACCGCCCCAA